>NC_136070.1:913400834-913545804 GCF_964261635.1 Lissotriton helveticus
GGGAGGCTGAGACTATGTCACTGAGGTCATCCACAACCTCGCCGTCCCAGTCTGTGTCGGGGATGATACACCGGCCGCTAGAAACGTTGTGCCCTGATTGGCATGGGGAGGCTGCAGACACCCATGGCCCCGCATCAGGTCATCAGGGGTATATTCGTCGGCCAGTATTCGGGGGGATGATCGATCAGGACTCACTACAGCTGGAGCGTGAGTTAGCTGTAGCCCCGGTCTGAGTCTGATTATGCTCCGGACGCTGATTTAGCTCCGGACGCTCGCTGAGAGCGTCGCACCTCGATCGGCCAGGGTAGGGTGAGTCCGTGTAGATGAAGACGAAGGTCGGCTGCGATGGATTCACCCGTCTCGCCGATCACTCTGGTGACTGTGCCCAGGTAAGCAGCATCATCTGGTCCTCTCCCCACACAAGTAGCTTAATATACTCTGTGCTTGATTCCGGTTACTCTTGGACGATAATTTCAGTTCAAAGCCTGCCACTAACAGGGATATTCCGCATGAGGGATCCCAAGTGCTCGGAGCTCTTGCAGAGAGCTCCTACCAGTCGGCCATCTTCCTTCATCAACATACGAACAATAGCCTGAAATGGATGCACACATTGAATAAGAATAGACTCATAGGTATTTAAATCTATCAGTTCAGAAGGAATATTTACCAACTCAAGATTATTATGCACAGCTCTAGCAGTCATTTTGTTCTCGTCTAATTTGTTATAAAATACGTTGTTCATAACCCAAATTCAGAGAGAACAATGTCTGCTAGCGCAGGCACAATAAGTTGCAAATTCCTTCCACTCATTATTATTTTCTCCTTCACTTTTTAAATACAGATCAACAGTCCTAGTCTGATTTTTATAATGAGTTTGTCGACAACAAATACAAGAATAATTTGGCCTTTCACCTGAAATCACCTTAAACTTCGTAATTTATTGCTCAAAATATTTTGTACTAGAATGTTGTACATTCTCTTCCACATTTCCTTCTATTAATGTATCAGTTTCTGCACTGTCTTGCTCAGGACCAAAGTAACTAAACTCAATTTCTTCACAAACGTTCATTACATCTGATACTGATCCACACAAAAGAGCACTGTTCAACTTTTTAACATTAGTGCTGAACTTTTTGCATAATACAATGTTCTGACTAATTTCCTCATTTGAGTATGATGTACTGCTAACATCCTGAAATGGTGAAAAACACTTTGACATACTTTTCTAGAAAGACAAGCCAGAGCATGACCTTGCAAACCAGTATTTTCTCTCACTCTGCAAGGGTCTAGTCCTTGCAACATCTTAATCTTTTGTTTAACACTTTTCTTAGTATACTCACATAAGAAATTGAGTAAAAAATCAATAGATTCCTGTCGTACACTACAAATACTACTGCAATTCCAAGTGTACCCTGGAGCTTTAGGACGTCTCCCTAAAACTTCATCAGCTAACACCTCTTCTGCATTTCTGGGAACAATTTTCTCTTTCTCAATAGGACAACCATTTCTAACCTCATAAGCTCGACCACTAGTGTCAACTGCATGCAACAAATCATTACTCTGAAGATAACTCTCTTCATTAAAAAAAGGCTCAGAACTTGAACAGTGTTTCCATTCACCCAAAAGAAATCTGAAAAATTAGTTCTGTTAATTAGTCTTCTCCACTTACTTTTCGCCTTCATTAAATGGATTGGTTTATCTAGTGATCGAATTCTATTGATTATTAAAATAAATATTTTCTTTTTTAATTCAAAAGCCTTCTCAACAATACTTTCATTATGTTTCTTCTTCTTATAAAATGTTGATTTTCTTTTACATTTCTTCATATCCTTTAATAAGTTTAAGACAACTCGATTGTAAAACATTCTTTTTCTAATTTCCTGCAATTGATTCTTCCTCCTTTTACTATACAGTGTTTCTTTAGAACATGATTTCCCATCATTTATGTTTTTTCTCTTGTTTTTCTTTTTTGTTGCAGATACATTCTTTATATTTTTTTACAATCTCCACACTATTCCTAGTGTTTGATAGTTTTTTTTTTTGAAAATCCTTTGTTCTCTTACCAGGAGTTTTTTTCTTTTTCACCACACATTGTTGTTCAGGTAAATCTTGTGGATGACTTCTCTTGAAATGATAAGCTTTTTTATTTTCTCTCCTCTTTTCACTTTTTGATGGCAAGATGAATTTCTTTTAGCATTGATAAATGGAATCTGTTATAAAAATATATATAATGTTATAAAAATAAATCTATAAAATATACTATTCTATTACTAAACAAATACAATCTACAATGACTAAGTATAGGAAACAAGTGTGTAACTGATAACAGAAGTGCATACATACTGCATAGGAGTCTCAAGAACTACATCTGCAAGAAGAGTACCTGAATGAATTTATAAGTGGTTGGATTTTGGAGCAGTGAATGGATTAGTACATAGTGCTGAATGCATCACTAGAGCAGTACAAGGGGAGACACAGAGCATTTGCTGCAACACCATGGATACTTACTGGGGAATTGAAGGTGTGAAAGACAAGTGTGCACGTGGATAGAAGACTGCATGCATACAGCATAGGGGTCTGAAGTAGTCCTTGTCCTAAGGCCTACATCGCTACATGAGTACTTGGGTACTGAGTGAATGATTCCAGTACTGTAAGGAGAGTGTCTGAGTGAATCTATAAGTGCTTCAGTTTTAGCGCACTGAATGATTAGTACATACCGCTGAATGGGTCACTACAACAGTGCAACAGCAGTGACAGAGTGTTTGGTGCAAGTGTAAGGATACAGACTGGAGAATTGAAGATGTGAAAGACAAGTTTGCAGGTGGATAGAAGACTGCATGCATAGTGCATAGGGCTTTGAAGCAGTCCATGTCCTAAGTCCTACTTCACTGCATCAGTACTTGGGTACTGACTGAATGATTACAGTTCTTCAAGGAGAGTGCCAGACTGAATTTATAAGTGCTTGAGTTTTAACACAGTGAATGGATTAGTACATACTGCTGAATGGATCACTACAACAGTGCAAGGGCAGTGACAGAGTGTTTGGTGGAAGTGTAGGGATACAGACTGGGAAATTGAAGATGTGAAAGACACGTGTGCAGGTGGATAGAAGACTGCATGCATAGTGCATAGAGGTTTGAAGCAGTCCATGTCCTAAGGCCTACTTCACTGCATGAGTACATGCACAGTGACTGAATGATTAGTACTATAATGAGAGACACTGGGCGAATTCATAACTGATTGAGTTTTAGTTTAGTGAATGTATTAGTATATGGTACTGAAATAGTCACTATGGGATTGCAAGAGCAGTCACAGGGTGTTTGCTGGAGTGTATGGATACTAACTTGGGAATTGTAGGCCTGAAACACAAGTGTGAAGGTGGTTAGACCACTACATGCATAGTTCATAGGAGTTTGAAGCACTCAGGCCCTAAAGCCTGGCTCACTCCATGAGAACATGCATATAGACTGAATGATTATAGTACTATAAGGAGAGACAATGAGAAAATTCATAATTGATTGAGTTTTAGTTTAGTGAATGCATTAGTATATGGTACTGAAAGAGTCACTATGGGATTGCAAGAGCAGTCACAGGGTGTTTGCTGGAGTGTATGAATACTGACTGGGGAACTGTAGGCCTGAAACACAAGTGTGAAGGTGGTTAGACCACTACATGCATAGTGCATAGGAGTTTGAAGCACTCTATGCCCTTAAGCCTGGCTCACTGCATGAGTACATGCATACTGACGGAATGATTACAGTAATATAAGGAGAGACACTGGGTGAATTTATAATTGGTTGAGTTTTACTTTAGTGAATGGATTAGTACAAGGAGCTGAAAGGGTCACTATAGAATTGCAACGGCAGTCACAGGGTGTTTGCTGGAGTGTATGTATACTGACTGGGGACATGTAGGCCTGAAACACAAGTGTGAAGGTGGTTAGACCACTACATGCATAGTGCATAGGAGTTTGAAGCAGTCCATGCCCTAGAGCCTGGCTCACTGCATGAGTACATGCATACTGACTGAATGATTAGAGTACTATAAGGAGAGACACTGGGTGAATTCATAATTGGTTGAGTTTTACTTTAGTGAATGGATTAGTAGATGGAGCTGAAAGGGTCACTATAGGATTGCAAGAGCAGCCACAGGGTGTTTGCTGGAGTATATGGATACTGATTGGGGAATTGTACGCCTGAAACACAAGTGTGAAGGTGTTTACACCACTACATGCATAGTGCATAGGAGTTTGAAGCACTCTATGCCCTACATGAGTACATGCATACTGACTGAATGATTAGAGTACTATAAGGAGAGACACTGGGTGAATTCATAATTGGTTGAGTTTTACTTTAGTGAATGGATTAGTAGATAGTACTAAAAGAGTCACTTTGGGATTGCAAGAGCAGTCACAGGCTGTTTGCTAGAGTGTATGGATACTGACTGGGGAATTGTAGGTCTGAAACACAAGTGTGAAGGTGCTTAGACCACTACATGCATAGTGCATAGGAGTTTGAAGCACTCCGTGCCCTAAAGCCTGGCTCACTCCATGAGTACATGCATACAGACTGAATGATTACAGTACTATAGGGAGAGACAGTGGGTAAAGTCATAATTGGTTGAGTTTTACTTTCGTGAATGTATTAGTATATGGTACTGAAAGAGTCACTATGGGATTGCAAGAGCAGTCACAGGGTGTTTGCTGGAGTGTATGAATACTGACTGGGGAATTGTAGGCCTGAAACACAAGTGTGAAGCTGGTTAGACCACTACATGCATAGTGCATAGGAGTTTGAAGCACTCTATGCCCTTAAGCCTGGCTCACTGCATGAGTACATGCATATTGACTGAATGATTACAGTACTATAAGGAGAGACACTGGGTGAATTCATAATTGGTTGAGTTTTACTTTAGTGAATGGATTAGTAGATAGTACTAAAAGAGTCACTTTGGGATTGCAAGAGCAGTCACAGGCTGTTTGCTTGAGTGTATGAATACTGACTGGGGAACTGTAGGCCTGAAACACAAGTGTGAAGGTGCTTAGACCACTACATGCATAGTGCATAGGAGTTTGAAGCACTCCGTGCCGTAAAGCCTGGCTCACTCCATGAGTACATGCATACAGACTGAATGATTACAGTACTATAGGGAGAGACAGTGGGTAAAGTCATAATTGGTTGAGTTTTACTTTCGTGAATGTATTAGTATATGGTACTGAAAGAGTCACTATGGGATTGCAAGATCAGTCACAGGGTGTTTGCTGGAGTGTATGGATACTGACTGGGGAATTGAAGGCCTGAAACACAAGTGTGAAGCTGGTTAGACCACTACATGCATAGTGCATAGGATTTTGAAGCAGTCCATGCCCTAAAGCCTGGCTCACTGCATAAATACATGCATATTGACTGAATGATTACAGTACTATAAGGAGAGACACTGGGTGAATTCATAATTGGTTGAGTTTTTCTTTAGTGAATGGATTAGTAGATAGTACTGAAAGAGTCACTATGGGATTGCAAGAGCAGTCACAGGCTGTTTGCTGGAGTGTATAAATACTGACTGGGGAACTGTAGGCCAGAAACACAAGTGTGAAGGTGGTTAGACCACTACATGCATAGTGCATAGGAGTTTGAAGCACTCTATGCCCTTAAGCCTGGCTCACTGCATGAGTACATGCATACTGACGGAATGATTACAGTAATATAAGGATAGACACTGGGTGAATTTATAATTGGTTGAGTTTTACTTTAGTGAATGGATTAGTACAAGGAGCTGAAAGGGTCACTATAGAATTGCAACAGCAGTCACAGGGTGTTTGCTGGAGTGTATGTATACTGACTGGGGACATGTAGGCCTGAAACACAAGTGTGAAGGTGGTTAGACCACTACATGCATAGTGCATAGGAGTTTGAAGCAGTCCATGCCCTAAAGCCTGGCTCACTGCATGAGTACATGCATACTGACTGAATGATTAGAGTACTATAAGGAGAGACACTGGGTGAATTCATAATTGGTTGAGTGTTACTTTAGTGAATGGATTAGTAGATGGAGCTGAAAGGGTCACTATAGGATTGCAAGAGCAGCCACAGGGTGTTTGCTGGAGTATATGGATACTGATTGGGGAATTGTACGCCTGAAACACAAGTGTGAAGGTGTTTACACCACTACATGCATAGTGCATAGGAGTTTGAAGCACTCTATGCCCTACAGCCTGGCTCACTGCATGAGTACATGCATACTGACTGAATGATTAGAGTACTATAAGGAGAGACACTGGGTGAATTCATAATTGGTTGAGTTTTACTTTAGTGAATGGATTAGTAGATAGTACTAAAAGAGTCACTTTGGGATTGCAAGAGCAGTCACAGGCTGTTTGCTAGAGTGTATGGATACTGACTGGGGAATTGTAGGTCTGAAACACATGTGTGAAGGTGCTTAGACCACTACATGCATAGTGCATAGGAGTTTGAAGCACTCCGTGCCGTAAAGCCTGGCTCACTCCATGAGTACATGCATACAGACTGAATGATTACAGTACTATAGGGAGAGACATTGGCTGAATTCCTAATTTGTTGAGTTTTACTTTAGTGAATGGATTAGTACATGGAGCTGAAATGGTCAATATAGGATTGCAAGAGCAGCCACAGGGTGTTTGCTGGAGTATATGTATACTGACTGGGAATTGAAGATTTGAAATACAAGTCTGATTCTAGACAAGCAACACTATTAATTACTATGGAAGGGCTAAAATGACTGCACACATTACAGAAATGTAAATACTGCATTTTAGTGTACAACCATAACTCATTTTCCAAATACAAAAGCAATAACTGGTTTCTAATTCTATCAAAACTTTAAAAAAAGGGTAGGTATTTAAGCAGTTATGTGTCTGCAAACACAAAACGTATAAAAATGTTTCTCTCAGAATGATTCCTAAATGCACACACACTCACAGTGTGATTCTAGACAAAAAATATTATACCTTGCATTTTACAAAAACACATTTACTAGTCTAGAAACGGTAAGGTGACTAAACACATTCTATATATATGACTGCTGCATTTTACTATACAATACTGACTCATTTTGCAAATACATAAGCAATTTGCTGCATTATTGGCGCCAACATTACATCAAACAAGTGACGCAATAGAACAACAAAGAGGCACAAGATGCTTGTAAATCTGCCCCAGAGTGATTACAGCAGTTTATGTATACTGACTGGGGAATTGTAGATTTGAAACACAAGTCTGATTCTAGACAAGCAACACTATTAATTACTCTTGAAGTGCTAATATGACTGCACACATTCCAGAAATATAAATACTGCATTTTAGTGTACAACCATGAGTCATTTTGCAAATACAAAAGCAATAACTGGTTTATAATTCTATCAAAACTTGAAAAAAGGATAGGTTTTTAAGCAGTTATATATCTGCAAACACAAAACGTACAAAAATGCTTCTCTCAGAATGATTACTAAATGCACACAGACTCACAGTGTGATTCTAGACTAAAATATTAGACCTTGCATTTTACCAAAACACATTTACTAGTCTAGAAACAGTAAAGTGACTGCACACATTCCATGTATATACCTACTACATTTCGGTGCACAACCCGGACTCATTTTGCAAATACATAAGCAATTTGCTGCACTATTTGAGCCAACATTGTGTCAAAAAAGTTACGCAATGGCAGCACAAAGAGGCTCAAGTTGCTTGTAAATCTGCCCCAGAGAGTTTGCAGTAGTGTATGTATACTAACTGGAAAATTGTACATTTGAAACACAAGTCTAACTCTAAACAAGCAACACTATTAACTACTCTAGAACTGGAAAAGTGACTGCACACATTCTACTTTTTTTAGTACTGCACTTTACTGTACAAAGCTGACTCACCAAACACATTAACTTACCAAATGCTTTTATCACAATGGTTATCCAAATGCAGACAAACTCAGAATGTGATTCTACACAACTAAACTACTCCTTGCACTTTGGCAGGATAAACACATCACTCTTAATAAAAACAAAATGCACCACATACATCCCCTTACAAGTTAACAACTCACCTTTCAAATTGATTTGTAGATTAAGAAGAATGTCAGTCATACAACAGATTTTCTTATACAGAATCTCTGTACTTCACTATTCCTAGCAAAACCAAAAAATTGCAAACTTTCCCTCTCAATCTACACATATATACATGTAAATAACAAATCAAATTGCTTCCCATATTAATTCAAAAGCAAACACACATTTCTATTGGTTGAACATGTGAACCCTTTCCAACTGACATAACTTTGAACCCTACCCCCAATTTGCTTTCTCCTGTTACCATAGTAACAGATCATGCAAAACTCAACTGACCACAGAGGTCAAAAGTTCAGCACACTGTAAAACACTCCTCCTCAACAACTTTAGACTCTGCATAAGTACTTACTTATAGATAACAATAAACACAAAGGCTCTTTTTAGAACCAACCAACATCTAAACACATAAGCTTGATAGATATCTGAAAAATATATTTTTTAATTTTTTTTTCTTGCTTGGGTACGCGTACCCTACGCCTTAGAAATCGCGCAGCATACGTGGTAGGATACGCGTACCCAACGCGTGCACACCAGAGGTCGCGTTGAGCGCCGCGCTGGGTACGCGCATCCTAATTTTACCGTAAAAAAAAAGCCCCGGGTAGGTGGTGATCACCAGGGCAGCGGGGTCTGTCATGGACCCCCCAATTTAAAAATGTAGTGCCTCGGGGAGGTGGTGGTCAATAAACAATAAACAGTTTGCCCAGCACATATTCACCAAAGCCCCGGGGGTGGCGGTCCACGGGGCTGCGGGGGGGGCCCGTGAGCCCCCCACATATATTTTTTAAAAAGCCCCAGGGGGTGGCAGTTCCCAGGGCTGTGGGGCCCCTCTGGGTGCCCCATTATAATAAAGCACATTGCCCCCGGTACTTGGCCCCCTGGGGGCTAATTAGCACTAAAGCGGGCTTCAAGGTTTTTTTTATTCACAGGATACGCGTATCCTACGCGCATCTTGCGATTTCTTTTTTTTTTTTAATTTTTGGGGGGGCTTGGGGGTCCTTGTAGGACCCTCTGAGCAGACCTAGGGGGTCAGGAGGTCCTATGGCAAATTGAAAACTTTCCCTCTCAATCTACACACTCAATATACACACATATACATGTAAATAACAAATCACATTTCTTCCCACATTAATTCAAAAGCAAACACACATTTCTATTGTTTGAACATTTGAACCCTTTCCAACTGACATAACTTTGAACCCTACCCCCGATTTGCTTTCTGCTGTTACCATAGTAACAGTCCATGCAACAGTCAACTGAAACACAGGTCATAAGTTCACCACAGAATGTTACTAAACCAAACAGCAAGTGTGCTTGACTTCTTAAAATACCACCTTATCCTTTGAAAAGTTCCTTTCAAACAGTTCTTCTTACCCAATAAGAAACATACTTTTAAAAAATAGAAACATGCACCCTACTTTTTAGTCTATAGTGTTCTCAAACAACCAATCATTTCTCTCCTTTTTTCCAAACTGCATCTCACCCAAAATCTTAGAAAAACCTTACTTCTCAAACTGCCATTTCATATACAGACACCTTCTGAGTGCATCCAGACCTTCCTTCAAGATGCTTAGAGTGTAGATTGTGGGACACAACTATATTTTCTGGAGCTAAAGGTACCCAGAACAGAAAGGAATTCACAAAGACCTAGGTTTACCAAACGTAGACATTAAATGGATTGGACAGAGAGGGTTAAAGTGGCACCAATTGATGCCATTGCTGAAATCCTTTTTACATCTCCAACATCCTGACCACATAATTGTGCACTGTAATGGCAATGACATAGGCACTTTGACTGGGGTAGGTCTGGAAATGCTTATGAAGGACACCTTTGGAGAATTGATGTCACTTTCCCCCCAAACTGCCTTTGTCTATTCTAACATATGCCAAAGGCAGAAATGGAACTGGTCCAATCAATTTTGTCCACAGATTGAGAAAGCTATGAAACATGTGAATGAATCTGTTTCTGCTTTTCTCCGAGACTATAGAATGGGGTCCATATACCACAACAATTTGCGTTTCAATATGCATGGCATCTATAGGAGAGATGGTGTACATTTTACAGATGAAGGGAACAGAGTCCCTGAATGAGTGGATGTGTGTGTAGATCTTGGAATTACTTAATAGGTGTGTGGTAACTGGTATTGGTGTGTCCATTGGTTTGAAAATGTTAGTTTTTATTTTTGAGTGTGTGTATCAAAGGTTATATTAGGGTGAGAGGAGGTTTGCCACTCTATCACAAGGATGATGTAATCAGTGATATAATCAGTGATGTCCTTTGAGATGTCATCAGTGATGTGACTGACCATGTCATGAGTGATGTAATATGTGACGTCATTAGCAGTGCATTGCGGGCGCGCGAGTTATAGTTAGCTGAACTAACTATAACAGGGGAATTTCTATGGCTTTGTACGAGTGAAATGTCCCACTAACTATATCGCCCCTGAAACCTATTGTTTTTTAAGTGAATTTCTTAGTTTTTTTAAATGCTAATTTCTAACTATAACAAGCCTGAAACCTATGTTTTTTTAGTGAATTTCAAAGGTTTTTAAAATGCTAATTCCTAACTATAACGTGCCTGAAACCTATAGTTTTAAGTGAATTTCTAAGGTTTTCTAAATGCTAGTTTCTAACTATGCCTACAGAGGTAAGACATGTGAAGTAAGAAGAAAAAACGCACAGAGAGAAGCAAAAGAAATTCAGAAAGAAGGAACAGAATTCCTCAAAGACGAAGAAAAGTGTAGGAAGAAGCAAGACATGCACAGAAAGAACCAACAGAGGAGCAGAAAGAGGCCTTGTTACAAAATCATCCTGTGCCCACAACTTTTTCAGATTGGTACTGGTGTTAACTGACTCTGACTAACCAGGCCTATAGCCAGTGGTATGCTAATAGACACTTAGAATACAGTGAAAACGCCTATACACACTAGGGAACACTATGCGTTGGGGTAACCCTGTGCTTAGCATGACTTCCTCTGTAAGCCCCTAGTACATAATAGGGCAGGGGTCTTAAAACTACCTCTTAAAACGTACCACGAGGTGCGTTTGCACACTGGTGATGGGATGGGGTAGCCTGAAGTGACAAACACGCCCTGTGGGTGTTTTAAGTTAGGGGATAAAGCTCCCTTGAATCAGAAGGGTCCCTGGGGGCCAACTAACCCACCAGGTATGTCCAGTAAGTGCCACAGAGTTGCATTGCAGAGAGGTGTAAAATGGGGCATGGCATCGGACCACCTCTCTGCAACGCAGCTCTGTGGTGCTTACTGGAGGTACATGGTGGGCTAGTTGGACCCAGGGACTCTCAGGATTAAAGGGGACTTAATTCCCTTAGTATTTATTTTTCCAACTTAAAATGCGTCACAGGGCGTGTTTGCACACGTCACCTCAGGCCCCGTCCCCTCTCTTCACCACTGTGTAAACACGCCCTGTGGCGGTTTTAAGTTGGGAGATTAGGTCCCCTTGAATTCTGAGGGTCCCTAGGGTCCAACTAGCCCACTAGGTACATCCAGTAAGTGCTGCAGAGCTGCATTGCAGAGAGGTGTAAAAAGGGGCACGGCCTAGACCACCTTTCTGCAACACAGCGCAGTGGCGCTTAGTGGAAGCACCTGGTGGGCTAGTTGGCTCCCAGGGGCCCTCAGGATTAAAGGGGAATTATTTCCCCAACTTAAAACGTGCCACAGGGTGTGTTTGCACACATCACTTCAGGCCCTGTCCACTCCCTTCACCACTGTGTAAACATGCCCAGTGGCCGTTTTAAGATGGGAGATTAAGTCCCCTTGAATCCTGAGGGTCCCTAGGGTCCAACTAGCCCACTAGGTACCTCCAGTAAGCGCCACATAGCTGTGTTGCAGAGATGTGTAAAAAGGGGCACGGCCTGTACCACCTCTGTGATACGCAGCGCAGTGGCACTTACTCAAAGCACCTGTGGGCTAGTTGGCCCCCAGGGGCCCTCAGGATTGAAGCAAATTATTTCCCCAACTGAGCTGCGTTGCAGAGAGGTGTAAAAAGGGGCACGGCCTGGACCACCTCTCTGCAACGTAGCGCAGTGGTGCTTACTGGAAGCACCTGGTGGGCTAGTTGGCCCCCGGGGGCCCTCAGGATTGAAGGAGAATTATTTCCCCAACTTAAAACGCACCACGGGCATGTTTGCACACGTCACCTCAGACCCCGTTCCTCCCTTCATCACAGTGTAAACATGCCCTGTGGCCATGTTAAGTTGGGAGATTAAGTCCCCTTGAATCCTGAGGGTCCCTAGGGTCCAACTAGCCCACTAGGTACCTCCAGTAAGCGCCACATAGCTGTGTTGCAGAGATGTGTCAAGTCAAGTCAAAACCACTTTATTCGATTTAGTTAAAAATCATAAAAGCATTCTACAATCACATCACAAGAAGGCAGAACAAATTCATAAACAGATACAAAAGCATCAGTCAGTAATAATTTCATAAAAAATACATGATATGAGGAAACAACAATAATAATTAATTAATATACATTATAAAAATACATCATAAAAGAGAGAATACTCAATAAAATAGACATTTTAAAATGAAAACAACATCCATTTCATTTATCTTCACAAGACACTAATATTTACATCTTTAAGTCTTTTCCTCCTGATCCTAACCGCAGCAACAAGATAGTTGGCCACGCTAAACATGGCCAACGTAGAATCCATTAATTGGAGGTACAGGAGAGCAGGTTTTGCCTGAAGAAAAGCTTTTTCCTTCAATAATGGTACAAGGTATTTCTGTCTGGGCTCAATGAAAAAATTACAGAATAGCATAAAGTGCATATTATTTTGAGCAGAAAAACTATCACAATTACAGACAGGGGCGTCTTCCTCCTTAAACCAACCGTGACTGTCACACAAAACCGTATAAATCTGGTTAAACCGAAGTTTAACCAGAAGCCACCTATGAAAGGGGATAGTGACAATAGTAAGGTACGGTTGGATGGTAAGACGCGTAATAGTCAGATAATGAGCTCTGACCGTGGGCTTGAGTAGTTGGCATTCTTCCCTCTCCACGTTTTTCCTAGTTATAAAATTGGCCTTCACCCAGGCTAAATCTGATTTCTTAAGACCCTGAGGAATAAGAAAAATATCAGGGCGACCCAGATCCAAGGAGCACTTCTTTATATGTGAAAGCCAATCTATACTTTTATAGTTATCCAGTTTTAAACAGTCCACCAGTATTTTATGATTAAGGCCCAAGTTTTTATTGGTCCAAAGTCTTATCCATAACAGGATAGGGGCCATAAGAAGGGTGTCCGATATATAACCAAACCCAACTTCCTGGTGGACTGAAAACGTGGCTGTAGATTGGGGGAGCCCTAAGGTAGAACGCAGAAATTTATTTTCTTCCCTTTGAATTGATTCACTATTTACATAGCCCCACAGACCAGAGCCGTACCTGGCTATTGCCACTGATTTTGCCCTGTACAAGTTAAGTAAGGCACCTGTTGGCTTCCCGCCCAGTCTCCTAGCAAAACTTAAGATAGCAGTGGCTGAGCTTCTAACCGCTTTAGTTTTAGCTACAATTTGCGGAGCCCAACTCCCCTTGGTATCAAAAATTACGCCCAAGTATGTAAAAACTTTAACATTGGTGATCACGTCGCCATTACAATAAAACTGTCTGGAGTTGTTTTTACCAGCCCCAAAAGCCATGACGTGTGATTTGGAGTTGTTTATCACTAAGTCTAATGATAGCATAAAATCATTAAAAGCATTTAAAAGTTTTTGTAGACCTATAGGAGTCCGAGCTATTAAAGCGGCATCGTCCGCGTACAGGAGAACCGGAATACGAGTTTCCCCTGCACGCGGAGTATCCAAGGTCGCAGATAAAAGAGTTTCCTCAAGTGAGTTTATATACAAGGTGAATAGCATGGGCGCAAGAATGCAGCCCTGCCGCACTCCCCTGCTAGATTTGAACCAGGCGGTACGATTACCTTCCTGGTCCATTCTGATTGAAGCTTTCAGATCTTTGTGTAATTCTGCCAGAAAATATACAAGGGGGGGGTCCAAACCCAGCTTTAACAACATAGTCCATAATCGAACTCTATTCACCAAATCGAAAGCTGTGGATAGGTCCATGAATGCAACATAAATTGACCCTTTTTTGACAGTTGTGTATTTCGAGATTAACAAATGAAGATTTAGGCATTGGTCCTCAGTCCCCCTCCCAGCACGAAACCCATATTGGGCATCTACTAGAATATTGTTATCTGTGGACCAGGTGTTAATTCTAGCAAGCAGGACTTTGCCCAAAATCTTCATTGAAGAATCCAATAACGAAATTGGCCGAAAACACTTTGGGTCGCTTCTTAGGCCCTTTTTAAAAATAGGTACTATAATGGCACATGACCATGATTTTGGCAACCCCCCCTCATACACACAATTAAAAACGTTAGCTAAAATCTCAGCCCACAACTCTGAATTAAGTTTGTATAAGTCCGGGGGAACCCCATCCGGGCCCGGGGCTTTGTTTGCAGCTGAGCCTAAAATTGCCAACTCTACTTCTGATTTGGTAAAATCTAACTTAATAGGAGAAGCAGGGGAGTAAGGTATTTTAAACACCTCAGCAATTTCATTGGAACCATATATGTTGGAAAAATGATTAATCCAATCGGCTTCAGATATATTAATTTCAAGGTCCTGATTAGATGTGTGAGAAAACAAGGGATTATTAATTATAGCCCAAAATTTGGAGCTATGTTTAAGGGTTATGGGGTCCATCAAAGAGTCCCAGGCTTCATCTTTGATGGCTTTTTTTCGAAGTTTGACTGCCAAAGCGTATTGTCTTCTTAGATCTGCCACCAAAGTTCTGTCTCTAGGCGATTGTTTAAGACCTTTCCGCAGAGCTGCGTGTGCCTGTGAGCAGGAGTGGTCAAACCATCTACACACTGGGGCCGAACCTTTCCCTGGTTTGGCTCTAAGATCTTTATCCACTCTAGCACAAATAGCTTCAAAGGCACTCACAACTTCCTCTCCCCTCATCTCTCTATTCAAACATATCCCAAATTCAGCTCCCATATCCTGCACAATACGACCATGAAAATCCTCTGGGCAGACTTTGCACCATTTGAGGCGTCTGCCTTGGTCTTTACTCCTCACGTCCCTTATAGAGGTAATCCTTACTACTCCTTTATGCAAACCAGAGAGAGTATCTAAAACCAATAACACAGGGTTGTGGTCACTAAATCCACTGACAATTGCATTATAAAACAATACATAACGAAGGAGCCCTGAGGACATAAAGAAATAGTCTATAATCGATTCACTGCCCCTTGCGTTATACGTGACCACACGATTTGATGTATCTAAGATCCCTGGTTCATATAGATCATTTGATGAGAGCAGGTTTTCCATTGCCACACCCTTTGGACTATGTTCAAAGTGTGGCGGTAAAGTATGATCAGGACCGTTTTCATCAATAATCTGGCAATGGGACTCACACAAATGAACATTAAAATCGCCCATCATTATACACTGGACAAAAGTGGTTTGTTTTGACATGTATTTGGTTAAAAAGTCTGATAGACCATCTAAAACAAAATTTGGGGGTCCCCCCTGCATGGAGTTATAACAGTTTATTAATACAATCTTGTTCTTATCTGCCAAACTAATTTCCACCATTTGGAAGTAGTGAGAAAAGCTAGGGATTTCTCTAACATTACCAGCAATTTTAACTGAAACAAGGAATAACAAACCCCCTCTGTCCCTACCCGATGTGGAACTCAGGGCATCAACAAAGAAAGAGATATATCCTTCTACCCAGAAACCTTTATCTTTCGACCAAGTTTCTTGTAATGCGACAATATCATGGTTCTTCACTAATTGTAACCAAATAAAGTCATCTTGTTTTGCCCGTAGGCCCGCGATGTTCCATGATAATAACCGTATGTGCCCTCCCCCTAACTGTAATGGGTCATTAATAACAGATTCGACTCTAACAACAGGTAGGGCCACATCAGTATCGACTGGGCAAATCAAGTTATCCTGGTCGGGTACAGGTGCTAGTCATTCAATGTCTACTCTATCAGCTAAAGCTGAAAACATATTTGACAATGGTAGATTATTAGAGAGTGTATTCCTTGTAACATTTACTGCACCATTAGCTTTAGTTGGCTTAGTCATCCAGACATTAAAAGGCATAGGTGAGATAAGGTTGTCCTCTGCCCAAGTGTTATCAATAGACTGTAACTTAATATTCTCATTTACAACTAACCTATGTAGACGGGGATAAAAGAAACCCAGAGGCATCGCCCGCACCCCTTTACTTACGGGATCCAAAGGGGAGTCATCCCAGAAAAGTCGACTCGCGACATTCTTAGATTTAAAATTTACAATGACGCAGTCTCCAGAAACCTCTTTCTTGCTTTTACCCACCCAGTTTACCCGTCTACTTGTTACAATATTATCTGCGATGTTACTTTCTCCCGTGCAGTTGGCATTACACCATTTTTTAACGTGCCTGAGCAGAGACTCATGTTGTTCTATCGCTCCGTCTTCGAGTTTAGGCACGTTAACCAAAATTGCGACAAAGGGTGTTGCATCCGGGGGTAAATTTATTGGCGGAACCCTTTTTTCCGGGACCCCCCACTGGCCTCTAGGCCTTATGGAGCAATTTAAACCAAGGCCAACCTCTGTCGTGGGGATGTATATTCCATTGTCTACTTTCCCTTTTGGTGGCACAGGTAAAAGAGGGATATTAACTGGTCTAGTTACAGGTGGGTCACCAACTTTAGGGGTAGTGACCTTTACAACTGAGGGACATGGCGCCAAAGGCATAGAAAATGCAGGGGCCCGAGCATTAAGAACATCATTTATACGATCACATTTTGATATAAGGTTCTTAACACAGTCCTTCAAAGTTTCATTAATATCCGAGGCAATCTGGATTAAAGCAGTCTCAAGTCTATCTGTAAACAGTTTTTCCAATAAGGCCATAATGACTTCCTCCATCAGAAGGGCTGGCTGGGTAGAACCAGCCATAGTTGAAACCGACCTTCCAGCAACCCCGGGGCTCAAAGGGGGGTTAGGTATCACAATTTCAGGTATGGCCGGGCATGGAAGAACTGTAGCAGGAAGTGACAAAGTGGGTCTACAGGCCTCAATAATAACCCGAGGCTCCAAAGGTATACAATTTAAGGGTGAGGCATAAGAAGTATCAACAGTCCCGGGACTAGGAGCAAGGCCCAGTTCACGCTCGGACTCAGCAATCTTAGATGATAGTTCCCCCACCTTGGTAGTTAGATATGTAAGTATACTTGTAGTATACTTGGGCACCTTCGCCTTAGCTTCATCCGCCACTGGTGTTGCCAATTTGCGCTTACCCATTGTAGAAGATGTTAAGGACGTAGCCCGTCCCGTCCCTGGTCGTCCTTGGACGGCCTTAGACGGCCCGCCCTCTGCCCGGGCTCCGCCCGGCGTCGCCCGCGCGCGTCCGCGACGCGGAGGTCGAGGCTCCGCTTTGTAGCGCCTCCGGGCGCGAGAGCAGCGGTGGCAGGAAGTCCGCGCTAAGCCCACTGGGAGCTGTAGTCTCTAGCCGCTCCTGGATGTTCATGGCGGCGAGACTCACAGCGTAGGCAACCCAGGGACTAAGGCAGAGTGCTGGCGTGCTGGCGTGTTCTCAGGTAGGCAAAGAGCGCTGTGTGCGCTGCTCGTGACCCCCGCTCCACCGAGGTCGAGGCTCCGCTTTGTAGCGCCTCCGGGCGCGAGAGCAGCGGTGGCAGGAAGTCCGCGCTAAGCCCACTGGGAGCTGTAGTCTCTAGCCGCTCCTGGATGTTGATGGCGGCGAGACTCACAGCGTAGGCAACCCAGGGACTAAGGCAGAGTGCTGGCGTGCTGGCGTGTTCTCAGGTAGGCAAAGAGCGCTGTGTGCGCTGCTCGTGACCCCCGCTCCACCGAGGTCGAGGCTCCGCTTTGTAGCGCCTCCGGGCGCGAGAGCAGCGGTGGCAGGAAGTCCGCGCTAAGCCCACTGGGAGCTGTAGTCTCTAGCCGCTCCTGGATGTTGATGGCGGCGAGACTCACAGCGTAGGCAACCCAGGGACTAAGGCGAGACTCACAGCGTAGGCAACCCAGGGACTAAGGCAGAGTGCTGGCGTGCTGGCGTGTTCTCAGGTAGGCAAAGAGCGCTGTGTGCGCTGCTCGTGACCCCCGTGCAGAGATGTGTAAAAAGGGGCACGGCCTGTACCACCTCTGTGATACGCAGTGTGGTTCTGAAAATTCGGAATTCATATAATCGTTCTGAACTCGACAATTAAAACTTCATCGAAGTTTTACGAATTTGGTATCAAAAGACCGAGAATGACGAGCACAACATGTACATGTATTTTCAGCACATTTGGGTGACGATTTCGCCTCGAAATCGTCATTTGCGTTCTGAACCCTTGGCTACCATTTATGTGTTGCCCTTTACATAGGCCTTAATCCAGCTGAATTCGATTCCACAAGGACACATACTCCTTAATTGACTTTTCTTTGACCTATACAAGTTAGAACCATTGCCCCAAGCCAAACTCGTTAGGTCAGTCCCCTCCCAGTGGCCGAACAAGATATCATCAGGGCTCAACAAGCCATAAAACCATTCCAGCGCGCACACCTGCCGTATCTCGCCCACATCTTTCTCTGCTCCTTTGCTTCACTTACTTTATGATGGGGAGGTGCCCGTTTTTATTGGGGGTCCAGCGATATCTGATGAAATGTTGGGCCTTGCGAATGATTTGTTATGGGCAGCACGACGTAAAATATGTACATGTCATCATGACTCTGCTTTTCTTTTGTAACCAAAACCTGTAAATGATATATTGCAAATTCGAAGAATGTTTGCCTGAAGCCGAATATTCTGTATAAAGAGAGAAGCTCGATTTTGTAAAGGGCGGCAGTCTCCTGAGAATATACTTCCCGTGTGTTGTACTTCTAGGACACTTGTTACCTTGGTTGCAGCCAAATAAATCGATCCTTGACTTCACTAAGAAGACTCTGAGTTTCTGTAGGTCTGAATCAGGAAGAACTCGAGGTCTCCGGGTGTGTCCCCTGGCACCGCTGGGTTACCGGTTCTTTACCGGTTCTTAAGAAAACCCAGTACCTCAGTTGGCGCCCAACGTGGGGCCCGATTCCAGTGGTACCAGTCAGCCAGAGGTTCGTGAGGAGCTTCGTGTGAAAATTCCGGAGGACGGCCAACCACTTCAACGACCCCTGCATGTCGACGTGGTCCGAAGGTCTTTGCTGCGAGGTTCCCCACTTCCCGACGGCTACAAGGACTGCTGCCCTGGCTATCGCCCTGATTTGGACCCTTGAAGTTTGGTATAGCGAAACACTAAGACGAGTCTTCTGGTGACGTCAACGATATTTCAGTTAAGTATAAGTGGAGCGTCTCCCAGTCTTTAGTTGGTCTTAGTTTTTGGTATCCTTTGGGATAGTTTTGTTGGTACTTGCAAGCACCAAAACCGAAGGACTTGTGTATTCACAAGAACCATCGTAATCGATAATCCTTCGAAGTTTGGAACTAGACTAGAGAGCGAAGATGCCTAGTCTTAGACTTGGAAATTTGTTTTGTCTTGGTGGTAATAATAGGGACTCCCGATTGGAGGACTCATGTCCGGTTCCTCCAGTTGGAACTCCGACTTACGAGCTATATGTGAAACATGGGGTAGGCCCCATCACCTACAACGAAGTATGGATTAAATACACCAGAAAAGATGGTGTTCTAAAATGGCCCCAATATGGTAGCTTTGATACCGAAATCTTAGACAACCTTGAAGTAAAACTGTTTAAAAAGAAAGCCCTGCCGGCGATGTTTGACTCTTTCCGCCTATGGCGTAAAGAAGCCAAACAAAAGGAAATCAAATTAGCTAGGAAAAATAAGAGAGAAGGGGGACTTTCAGTAATGCAAGCTGCTATGCAGTTTAAAGACAATGAAGAAGAGCAGATGAATGAGCAGTTGCACAGGCAACGTAAAATGGCAGTAGATAAATGCTATCCAGTTCTGCCGTCTCTTCAGCAAGAGGCAGCAAAAGAGCGAGAAAAAGACCCATTAATGTCACATTTGCTAAATTCACCACCCCCTATGCGCAGAATGCCACGGCACCCCCGCAACCTTTAGTTGCGCAAACTCCACCTCTTGCTCCTCCACAGCACCCACCAGCTGTTCTTCAGCTGGCTCCTACTACTTTGGTGCAGCCTCCTCCAGGACCACCGACCACCTCTGTTTCACCTGTGTTTTCTACGATTTTGCCTACTGTACTTTTCACGTCTCCTAAGGCTCCCTCTACGATCTTGCCTAGTGCCCCCTCTATTTCCCCTGATACCTCTTCTGCTATCTCTGCCCCTGCTTTATCTCATCCCGTCTTTCCATCCGTTCTTCCTTCAGTTTCTCCTTCCATTCGGCAGAAAATGGCCAGCACTGTTACTAACCTTCTTTTACCTCTTTTCGGGTCGCCTACTACGACCCCTAACATGGGAAGAAGACAGTTGCGAAGTCGACTGCCTGATTATCAAGAGAGAGATTCACTGAATAGTTTAGCACGGAAATGGGTCTTGGACACTGTAAAATATGATGTACAGTCTGTCATGGAAGTCTTCCACCAATGGGAAGCAGCGACACAGAGATATGTTTTCGAACAGATGTGTGTTTTCCTTTGCGAGGATTTAGAAGACAATGATCAGGAATGCATCCCACAAGAGATGTGTCGTGTGCGGTTTAGGTTTGGAGAGGGTATGATTGTAGGTCCAGATGTGGAGAAAGCAGTTGAAATGTTGTTATCATATCGGAGTAAGGGGAGCAGTTCTGAGTCACAATCTGAGCCTAGTACATCTAGTAGGAAAAAGGCGCGACGATACCCTATGAGAGAAGTTCCCCCACAATGGAGAGAGGGCGACACAACTGTCAACCCCCCTATTCTGCCGCACTTTCAGCGTGTATGGGTACATGTCCCATGGAAGCGAGCTGAAGTTTTAGCACTCAAACAAACATTACCCGATCCGCGTAAAAATCCTGCAGGGTACTATAAAGAGTTGTTGCAAACTGCTGGATCATGTATAATGAATTTAGCCGATATAGATATGCTATTTGGGAATGTTGTTCCACAGCCTTTATGGGGTAAAATTCGTCATATAGATCATGACCAGGAATTAGGTGACTCATGGGCTAATATTACTGCTGCAGATGCCCGACAAGTTGGTGGTGCCAAACCTGAGCCTTTGATAGCAGAGCTCCCTGGTAAAATAGTAGATTACATGAAAACGATAATGCCTGCAATACGTGTAAATTGGGACAAGTTGTCTGCATGTAAGCAGAAGAAAGAAGAAACTGTCTCGGATTTCTTCACCAGGTTTGAAGAAACATTTGTCGATCACAGTGGTCAGGATATGACCACCGAAGGTGGTCAGAGATTGTTCGCCGATAAATTCGTGCACAATCTGCTTCCAGAGTTGTGTAAAAAGTTAAAGGATTCAGAAAGTTCTTGGGCAGTTTCGTCTTCAGCACAGATACTAGCTACAGCCCAATATTATGAAAATAGGGACAAAGATGAGAAAGACAGAGCAGAAAAGAAAACTAAGGAGTTGAAAACGAAGGTCTTGTTACAACAAGCATATCCGCCCCGTGGTGGTGGTAATCAGAATAATAGCGGCCAAACCTATCAGAATAACTTTCAGCACCCTCAACAGTATCAAAGGAACTCGCAAAGGGTCGAGTATATTCAGCCACGTGTCACTGTAGGCCCCAATCAGTGTTTATATTGCAAAGAAGAAGGTCATTTTAAGAATAATTGTCCAATTCTGTTACAGCGTGCAAATGGTGGTTCAAACACAAGAGGTCGAGGCGTTCAACAAGCCTTTAGAGGTAGAGGACGTGGAAATGTTCCCCAAAACGCACGTCCACTTCCACCGCAAAATTCTATGAATAGGTTTGATCAGCAGAACAACACATCTGACAGAACAGCTCAGTACTATGTTGATGATTACTATACAGACAGTGAGAATTGGGAAACTAATGATTGCTAGGACAGCCATAGACAAAGAGAGGGAGTTGTTTCAGTTCCAGTAGATCAGAGTGGACCATACGTTGAGGTGATTACATCAGGTGTGTCAGAACCTTTTCTTTTGGATACTGGTGCTATGAAGAGTTCTATTATGCACTCCAAACTCCCTGGCGCACCTTTGTCTGGTGAAATGAACGTTTCCGTAGGTTTTTCTGGCACCCCAGTTAGAAATCCGATTTCTGATCCTTTGTCTCTTTCTGTTGGTCCTTGCGAACTAGAAGTACCCCTCATTCTGACAACAGGTTGTGGTGAAAACTTGTTAGGATTGGATTTGCTAAAACGATTATATGCAACTTTGTACTGTTCTCCTTCAGGAGTACAACTTACTTTAGGTAAGAAAGTGGTTTCTCCCATGTACCTGTCAAGAGATAAACTTCCAGCAGAATTGTCATTTCTCCCAGATATTCTTTGGGCCACTAGTCCTAATGATGTGGGTCTTTTAGAAATACCTCCGTATGTTGTCACATTGAAAGCCAACGTGAAAATGCCATGAATTCCCCAATACCGAATTTCTAGTGAAGATGAAAAAACGTTGCTAGCGATCGTTTATTAATTGATTGAAAAGGATGTGATTGAAGAAACACGAGGCAACGTTTGCAATAGTCCTGTTCTGCCTGTTTTAAAACGAACTGACCCTTCTCAGCCACCTGTGTACAGATTCGTGATTGATCTTAGGGAAGTCAATAAAATAGTTGTGCCACAATTCCCAGTTGTCCCCGACATTACCACATTATTGACTATGATTCCAGCTTCTGCTTCGTGGTTTTCGATGATTGACCTAAAGAATGCTTTCTTCAGCATCCCAATTGCTGAGGAGAGCAGGGATATTTTTTCCTTCAGTTTAGGAGGTCGCAGCTTCCGCTTTAAACGCGCTCCTCAGGGCTACTGTGAAAGTCCATCAATATACAGTCAAGCTCTGAAAACCCAGCTTGATACGATTATTTTGCCTAAAGGTGCTACTCTTGTACAGTATGTGGACGATTTGCTCATTGCTGCAGACACTGAGAAAATTTGTAAAAAGGCCACGCTGTTATTATTGCGTCATCTGTGTGCTTTACATCACAAGGTGTCACTTTCCAAGCTTCAATATTGCCGACAAGAAGTGACCTACTTAGGTCACCTCTTATCGAAGGAGGGAAGGAAATTGACCCCAGAAAGAATTCAGGCAATAGCGAAATTGAATGTGCCGAGAACACAGAGAGAAGTGCGTGCTTTCTTGGGCATTACATCATACTGTAGACAGTGGATTCCAAATTTTTCGTTATTGGCCAAACCCCTGGTGGCTTTAACGTGTAAAAATACACCCAATCTCATTCCTTGGTCTGAAGAGTGTCAGAAAAGTTTTCTCGAATTACGCACAGCATTATGTTCGGCTCCTGTGTTGGGTACCCCCGACTACAGTAAGCCTTTCACATTGTATGTCCACGAGAAGGAGGGCTGTGCATTGTCTGTGTTGACTCAGTTATTAGGAGGGAGACAGCGGCCATGCGCCTATTTTTCGTCGACTTTGGATCTGGTAGCTAAAGCATTGCCAAGTTGTTTAAGGGCCACAGCAGCAGCAGCTGTTTCTATTCGACAGTCTGCTGGTCTAGTAATGAATAATACACTAATCGTGATGGTCCCGCATGCAGTGGACACATTGTTAAATAGGACCAAGACACAGCACTTTACTAGTGCTCGACTGTCCAGTTACGAATTGACACTGCTAGCGAGCCATGTGCACATAAAAAGGTGCAGTACCTTAAATGTAGCCACATTGTTACCAATTGCAGAGGAAACAGATGCTTTAGAACAGCACGATTGTTTTCTCGCAACAGAGGAAGAAACAAAAGGGAGAGTAGATTTACTTGACACTCCTCTTGCTGAATGTGATGGTACATTATGGGTGGATGGTTCATGCTTCAAGCTCCCAAATGGTAACGTGACTGCAGCATATGCTGTCACGACTTTGCACACAGTTGTTGAAACTGCACGAATACCACATGGTTCAGCTCAAGCTGCAGAATTAATTGCGCTCACAAGAGCATGTGTGTTGTCTAAAGGAATGAAAGTGACTGTCTATACCGACAGCCAGTATGCATTTGGAGTGGCTCATAGTTTTGGACGATTGTGGAGAGAACGTGGATTCCTGACTTCGCATGGAGCTAAGATTCAGCATGGTTAGTTGGTGAATGAGCTTCTTGAATCACTGACCTTACCCCTGCAAATGGCGATTGTGAAGTGTAGTGCTCACAAGAAGGTGACCGATGATGTTGGTCGTGGAAATGCATTTGCTGATGAAATCGCGAAGGAAACGGCAAAGAATGTGATGAGCCGAATGTATGTTGCAGGCCCTGAAAGATGGGCTGGTGATGTCGGAATATGTGAGGACACGATAGAGAGTGTGAAATTGATCCAAGCTGAGGCCACAGAGAAAAAGTTGAGCACGTGGAGAGAGAGTACAGGGAGAATGGATGAAAATGGTTGTTGGATTGAATTAACAGAGCATCAGAGATGGTTGTTACCCGATGCGTACGTACTTGCAGTGGTTACAATGGCTCATGGAATGGCTCATATCAGCGTGAAAGGGATTTGCGAGTTGTTGGCCCCAGTGTGGAAGAATTCAGGGATTCCCAAGTGTGCAGAGAATGTTGTCAAGAATTGCATGGTATGTCTGAAGCACAATCCTGGTAGGGGAACCCCAACTCCAGCTGGTCATTTTGCACCTCCTACGTATCCGTTCGAGGTTTTGCAGCTAGATTTCATACACATGGAAAGGTGCAACAACTTAAAATACGTGCTCGTCGTTGTTTGTGCTTTCTCAAGATGGGTAGAAGCATATCCCCTGAAAGACAATACTGCCTTGTCCACAGCAAAAGCCCTTGTGAAAGAGTACTTCCCCAGGTTTGGAATGCCTAGAATGGTCTGGTCTGATAATGGAAGTGAATTTGTGGGTCGTGTGATGAAAAGAGTGTTGGAAGGGCTAGGCATTAGGCAGAAGTTCCACGCTGCAAATCACCCCCAATCAGCTGGATTAGTAGAATGTTACAATGGCACTTTAAAACTTAAATTGGCCAAAATCCAAGCGAGCACAGGTCTTAAATGGCCTGACACTCTACCCTTAGCACTCCTATCCACCAGAATGACTGTGCATTCGCGAGTGAAACTCAGCCCTTATGAAATTGTCTTTGGCCGGCCAGCCAACATATGGGGAGTGCCTAGGCCCACGAAGTTCAGCGAGCTAGAACACCCTATTTTGCTTGATTACCTGTATGAATTGACGGCTAAATTGCGTGTTTTGCATCAACAGGTACATGACTCCCTGCCTCCGGCCTCTGATGTTCCAGGACACCCCATAAACCCTGGATCCTGGGTGCTGGTAAAGAATTTCCAAAGGACTAAAAACGACCAGCCCAGGTGGACGGGACCATACCTCGTCCTTCTCTCTACCAGATCGGCAGTTCGAGTGGAAGGGAAGAAGGCCTGGATCCACGGGGTCCACTGTAAAAGAATCCCTTCACCTCTGCCACATGACCAGTGGGTCCAGAAGGGTGTCACTGACCCAGAGCTTACAACTGTGCCACTTGTCATACCTTTCAGCGATGACCGTGTAAAAGGAACTAACCCTGAATGTGAAAGCGCGAACATTTTTCAAGAGACTGTGCCACCATCGGAACGATCGAACTTTTTGGAGCCTGAACTCCTGTTTCAGGACCAGACAGTACCAGGAAAAAGACACTACAATTTGAGACTGAGAAAAACGGACTAATAAAAGTGATTCCTTTTTTTGCAGTTTGAAACCAAAACCTATGGACAAATAAAAGTACTATTTTTGAAAAGCGCAGCTCTCACATCTAAGAAACTTGCTCATTTTTGTTTTTTCGAACCGCCATCCGGGTTCCGCTGCTAGGGCCGCGGTTGCCCAAAAAAGTCTTTTGGGTGCAGCTAACGACGTTAGGTTGGTAGTTCTGGTTGGTCTAAGGGAGTTGCCCTGGATTGACAGAAGCATCCTTTAGCAGAATCAACCTACCAGCGCGGGCAGCACTCTAGAGAGGATGGAGTTTCCCGATGTGGAGAGACCTGCCAAACGAGCGATGGTTAAGAACCAAATGTGCACCGTAATGACAAAGAAAAGTTTTATAATATTGTGCATTTTTGTGTTATTGAGTATGATGACATTTTTAATAAGTTATGCTTTATTCTCTTTTCATGTAACATTTGCACCCACTGCATCACCTCCCCCTACTGTTTCCTCTCATTCTTTTCACCCCCTTCCTGACCATGAGTCCAATAGACGGTTAGAGTTCATTAATAACTCCTTTGTTCAGCTTTTACACCAACACCAACTGGTAATGAACACAACTAACTGTTGGGTTTGTGGCCTTATTCCTCACACTACGGATAAAGGTATCCCTTATTTAGTTCTGCCTTTCAGCCACAATGGTTCTGTGTGGGCATACAGAACAATGTTCATATATGCACGGGAAATCCAGCCCCTACGTTCTGTAAAAGACAACCTCAAGACTAGCGCCCTAGTAAAAGGTATAGTCGACATGATCAAGGAAGTAATTTCTTATGAAGATACTTCGGATGATGAGATACTGGCATATGTAGGTTGGAACGTGACCGTATATGGAGCTACCTTAAGTGAGAAACAGCAAGCAAAAAGGTCTTCCCTGATCTGGATTGTACCCCATCAGGGTAACCTGTGTCTGCAAGGTATTGGCAAGAATCCCGGAGCACAGTTAGGAAAAAGTGTCTGTACAAAAACGTATGTTTTTGGGTCTCAGACTTCCCCTGCATTTTAGCAGCTAAGGGTACCTATTTCATCTGCCATGATAGAGCCTATACATGGTTGCCCCCTGACTTCTCGGGCTCATGTTTTGTTTCATTCCTGTTGCCTCCCACCTACACAGCAGCGGCAGACTACCACCGGACAAGGATAGTTAGAGGTGTTTTGAGTAAAGAAGACACTGCAGGTCAAGAATTTGGGGACTTTGCAAAGGGTTTTCTGCCGTTCTGGGGATCTATGGCTAACAGTAGGAACATAAGGCAATTGACAAGGGTAGTTGAGTCCACCGTGACCGAAACTGCTGGTGCCCTTAGTAACCTGACTGCTGAGCTCCAGTCGGATCGACTTATGACCCTTCAGAACCGGGTCGCTTTAGATGTTGTACTCGCAGACCGAGGTGGGGTATGCAGATTGATCCAATCTAGCTGCTGCATTTTCATCCCAGATAACGCTCCAATGGTGTACCAGGCCATCTTCAAACTACATAAGATTTCCGAATCTATTCATGTGGATAAAGGAGATTGGTCGTTAATGGGATGGTTCTGGGAACTGATATCTGCCTGGGGATGGAAAATTCTAATGGTCATTGGGATGGTCTTAGCCATTCTTTTCCTGTTCTGTCTGTGCATACAGTGCACTCCTGCAATATGTGGCCTCTGTGCTACATCATGTGTGAGGAAGCCTGTGTCAAGAGATGAACTAAGTACTAGAATGATGTTACAGCAACATCTCAATGACTTCAGGAATATAGATCTGGACTCAGACTAACATGAGGATAGATTAATTGCCTATGTAAGGGCAAAAGGAGGGTTTGTGGTTCTGAAAATTCGGAATTCATATAATCGTTCTGAACTCGACAATTAAAACTTCATCGAAGTTTTACGAATTTGGTATCAAAAGACCGAGAATGACGAGCACAACATGTACATGTATTTTCAGCACATTTGGGTGACGATTTCGCCTCGAAATCGTCATTTGCGTTCTGAACCCTTGGCTTCCATTTATGTGTTGCCCTTTACATAGGCCTTAATCCAGCTGAATTCGATTCCACAAGGACACATACTCCTTAATTGACTTTTCTTTGACCTATACAAGTTAGAACCATTGCCCCAAGCCAAACTCGTTAGGTCAGTCCCCTCCCAGTGGCCGAACAAGATATCATCAGGGCTCAACAAGCCATAAAACCATTCCAGCGCGCACACCTGCCGTATCTCGCCCACATCTTTCTCTGCTCCTTTGCTTCACTTACTTTATGATGGGGAGGTGCCCGTTTTTATTGGGGGTCCAGCGATATCTGATGAAATGTTGGGCCTTGCGAATGATTTGTTATGGACAGCACGACGTAAAATATGTACATGTCATCATGACTCTGCTTTTCTTTTGTAACCAAAACCTGTAAATGATATATTGCAAATTCGAAGAATGTTTGCCTGAAGCCGAATATTCTGTATAAAGAGAGAAGCCCGATTTTGTAAAGGGCGGCAGTCTCCTGAGAATATACTTCCCGTGTATTGTACTTCTAGGACACTTGTTACCTTGGTTGCAGCCAAATAAATCGATCCTTGACTTCACTAAGAAGACTCTGAGTTTCTGTAGGTCTGAATCAGGAAGAACTCGAGGTCTCCGGGTGTGTCCCCTGGCACCGCTGGGTTACCGGTTCTTTACCGGTTCTTAAGAAAACCCAGTACCTCAGTAGCGCAGTGACACTTACTCAAAGCACCTGTGGGCTAGTTGGCCCCCAGGGGCCCTCAGGATTGAAGCAAATTATTTCCCCAACTGAAAACGCGCCACAGGACGTGTTTGCACACGTCACCTCAGGCCCTGCCCCCTCTCTTCACCACTGTGTAAACACGCCCTGTGGCCGTTTTAAGTTGGGAGATTAAGTCCCCTTGAGTCCTGAGGGTCCCCAACTTAAAACGTGCCACAGGGCGTGTTTGCACACATCACCTCAGGCCCTGTCCCCTCCCTTCACCACTGTGTAAACACGCCCTGTGACCGTTTTAAGATGGGAGATTAAGTCCCCTTGAATCCTGAGGGTCCCTAGGGTTCAACTAGCCCACTAGGTTCCTTCAGTAAGCGCCACAGAACTGCATTGCATAGAGGTGTAAAAAGGGGCACGGCCTAGACCACCTCTCTGCTACGCAGCGCAATGGTGCTTACTGGAAGCACCTGGTGGGCTAGTTGGCCCCCAGGGGCCCTCAGGATTGAAGGGGAATTATTTCCCCAACTCAAAACGCGCCACAGGGCGTGTTTGCACACATCACCTCAGGCCCCTTCCCCTCCCTCACCACTGTGTAAACACGCCCTGTGGCCATTTTAAGTTGGGATATTAAGTTCCCTTGAATCCTAAGGGTCCCTGGGGTGTAACTAGCCCACCAGGTACCTCCATTAAGCACCACAGAGCTGCGTTGTAGAGAGGTGTAAAAAGGGGCATGGCCTCTGAACACCTCTCTGCAACTCAGCTCCCTGGCACATACTTGAGGTTCCTGGTGGGCTAGTTGGCCCCCAGGGACCCCCAGTATTCAAGGGGAATTAGTTCCCCATCTGCAAACGCACCAGGGGGAGCGTTTGTAGAGTGCTGCAGGGAGGGGGTGGGGCCTCCAGCACGATGCCGGTCTTTTTTTTTTTTTTAGAAGGGGGGGCTGTGTGGCCCCCCTTCTTTTTCTATTTTATTGGCCCTGGGGACCCCATCTCCCATGGCCTGACCCCTAATTTATTTTATTTTTTTCTTAAAGTGGAAGGGGGCTGCATGGCCCCCCTCCAGGATGCAAAAATCGCCTCGTGGACCCCATCCCCCGGGGCATGGTCAGTTTTTAAAATTTTATTTAAATATTGGAGGGGGGTTGCGTGGCCCCCCTCCTCAGGCCATTTATGGCCCGAAGATCCCATCCACCGGGGCCGGCCTTTCTTTTTAAAAAAAAAATTATTATAATGGGGGAGGGGGCCACGTGGCCCCCTCCCAGGCCACTTATGGCTCTGGGGACCGCATCTGCCGGGGCCGACCCTATCCATTGGGGATCGTGGGGGGGTCCCCAATCTACCCACAGTCCCGCCGGCTCCACACGTTCTGCAGGAGCCTGGCATTGCTTTTCCACATGTGGAGCTGCTAAGATGCAGCTCCCCGTGTGGAAAAGCAATTGTCCTTGGTTTTTGGAAGAGAGAGCAGGATTCCCTGCTCTCTATTCCAAAAACCAAAGCAGTTTGCTATGACAGGGCGGGAGCCTGCTTAAATGCCTTTGAGATGTCCCATAACTACAGTCTACACATACTACCCACCATTTACAAAGCCACGGGGTGGTGGTTCTCGGGGCTTGGTGGTCTGTCACGGACCCCCCATTTCTAATAATTAGAGCCCCGGGGAGGTGGCGGTCCTTGGGCTTTTGGGGGGGTTCAAGCCCCACCACACAGGTTTTTTTATTTTAAAAAATAGAAGCCCCGGGGGTGGCAGTCCCCGGGGCTCCGGGGGGCCATGAGCCCCCGCAAATATTTTCAGAAAACCCCTGGGGTGGCGGTCCCCGGTGCTTGGGGGGCCTTTGAGCCCCCCACCCATTGCTTTTAGAAGCCCCAGGGGGTGGCGGTCCTCGGGGTTGGATTTTGCCGATTTAAAAAACATATATATTTGGGGACCCCCTAAGCAGACCTAGGGGGTCAGGGTGTTTCTACCCTGCCCCCTGCCCCCTTTTCATGTTTTGTGCGTTTGTTTTCCTGATTTCTTGTGCCTTGGTTCTACCGAGGCACAAGATGGCTGACAACACTTCCTGATTTGGAGTGTTGACAGCCAATTAGCATGAAGCTCGTGATCGGGAGTGTACGCGGATCCTCCACGGCCATAAATATTGAAACTTTAAAAAAATTATTATTATTATTATTTTTTTTTTTAAAACCTTTATTGCCAGAAAAGTCATACAAATGCAGACCTACAACCCCACAGGGCTGGTCAGTAATAATCTGCATCACATTCGAAAACAGTACAAGGCTCACCAACCCCTGGGTTCAGCCGCGATGTGACACGTTAATAAACAGGGCTAGCGGCTGTAGGAGGATAATAGAAAGGTTTCACATTTTATATTTTAAACAAAACAACACAGAAACAAAGTCCGAGGTAATGACTGCTATCGAGGTGACCATCTCCGTCAGCAGGGGGGGGGAATCCAGCCAATGAGGTTGGTCTAAAGAAGGATAAATCCTAAGGGGGTGGAAAGAAGGGCCAAGAGTGGACAATCAGATTATGTATTATAGGAGAAAGATGCATGGAATGCGAGGTCACGGGGAGAGAGGGGTAGTAACGGAGTCTACGAAGGGGGGGGGTACAAATCTCTCCTCGATACGCATTCCACCGACCCCACACCTTTCCCCATTTCCTAGGCCTACCACGGGCGGTATACACCGTTTTCTCCCTAAACATACACCAGTCCATGCATTCCATCCACGCCGACGCCGAAGGTGCCCTCTGGGACCCCCATAATTGGGCTATGTCCCTCTTGGCGATCATGTTGCCAAGGGCGGCCCACCGAGTCTGTGCCACGCTATAATCATTTGGCTCCCAGACGTTCAAGAGGCACCTCCTAGCCTCCGGCAGTAATGACACACCCGTCACCTCTTCCATAATGTCATGCACGTGTCTCCAATAAGACACCACCTCCGGACACTCCCATATGATATGGAGAAAAGTAGCAAGCATACCACAGCCACGCCTGCACAACCCATCCAATGAATAACCCATCCTCATCAGGCGCGGACCCGTGACATAGACGCGGTGTAAAATCTTCAATTGCACTAGCCGGAGACGCGCCGGAATCGCCACTTCCTTCGGGGACGACACCGCGGCCTGCCAGTCTTCGTCATCCAACTCAAGCCCATCCGTGGTCCAGGCATTACGAAGCTGTACAAGGAGGTCAGAGCGGTCGTTAATAAGCTTCTTATATATAAGAGAGATGGTACTGTCAGGGACATGTCCATCGAGCACCCGATCTTCCAGGGGGGAGGACTCCGGGACAACAGCACCAGCCGGGAATACCGACGCAAATGCATGGCGAATCTGAAGATAGCGGTAGTATTCCCTATCACTCAGGCTATATTCCCGCTGTAGTTCGGCAAAAGTCTTGATCCTGTCCTTGATCAGGAGGTCCCCTACTCGACTAATGCCTATAAGATCCCACTTGTCGAACCCCTTCGTTGCCCAGAGATTCCCCAGCCGTTCAGCCGCATAAAGCGGAGTTGCTCTCGTCAGCCTGTCCGTCCAGCCGTCGCACTAGTCCATACTCGCACCGCGACCCCAGTAGGACCAGTAAGTTTCTTCCTAGCCGCTTTAGAGTAAAGTGCCCTATTGTAGTCGCCACCCGGTAGCTGCCATTTGTCCATCTCGAATGCAGGGTTAGGGGTTGGACCATACATGGCGTGGTTGATAGCACTCAACTGAGATGCCCAGTAATAGCGCTTGATGTCGGGCAGCGCTATACCGCCATCATACCAAGGCAGAGTCAGTTTCGATAACGCAATCCGAGGCCGCCCGCCCCATACCAGTCGCCGTTGGAGGCCCTCAACCTCACGGCAATAACTAGCGAGGACCAGATCGAGCGTATTTTGAAGGGCATAAAGGAATCGGGGGAGAGACATCATCTTAAACAGGGTGGCCCTCCCCAACGGGGACAGCGGCAAGCCACACCAAACCGCGACGTCCGACCGCAGCCGACGAAGCGGCGGTAGTAAATTCCTCTCGTACCTTACCGCAGAGTCCAAGGAGATATAAATCCCCAAATACTTAAAGCCGTCATGCACTACAGGTATCGGGCAGACACGGGGCAGTAAGGGCATTTCTCCAGTGAGCGGATAAATACAGGACTTGGTCCAATTGATGGTCAAGCCAGAGTTTCTCCCGAAGGAGCGCAACACGTCAAACAACACTCCCAGTGACTTACGAGGGGAAGTTAAGTACAACAAGATCTCATCTGCATACAATGAAACACGATCTTCATATCCCGGGGACCAACTAATGCCCTTGAGCGACGGTTCCCATCTAAGCCACGCGGCAAGGGGTTCAAGAGCAAGTCCGAAGAGCAACGGTGACAACGGGCAGCCCTGTCACGTGCCTCTGCCAAGAACAAAGGACTCCGAGGCCCTGCCATTCACCACCACTTAAGCCAATGGTTGTTCGTAGAGGAGCTGAACCCACCCGATGAAACGCGGGCCGAAACCGAACTTCGAGAGAGCCGCCCACAAATACGGCCATTCTATTGTGTCAAAGCCATCCAGGCGTCCAAAGAAACCAAGATGGCCGGCTCAGGAGGTGACCCCGCCCTCGCCAGAACGCCATTAAGACGGCGAAGGTTGTTCGCAGTATTACGGTGGGGGATAAATCCCGACTGGTCTGGATGTACTAAGTCACCAATTACTGTAACTAGACGATTTGCCAATACTTTCGCCAGAACCTTAGGCTCAACATTCAGAAGCGAGATCGGCCTATACGACGAACACTGCTCACGGGGCTTCCCATCTTTATGAATGACCACAATGGACGCCAATCTCTGATCCCGGGGAAGGAGTCCGAGATCTCGCGATTCCAAGAACATTTGACGTAGATGCGGCGCCATCTTATCCGGGCACAGCTTATACAGCTCTACCGGAATACCATTCGGGCCAGTGGCCTTACCTGAACGAAGGGAACGGATAGCGAGCGCTATTTCATCAGCGGAAAAATCCGCTTCCATCAGCTCCTGGTCAGATTCCGAGAGGCTAGGCAGCGCGATATCTCTCAATAGCAAATGTGAGTCCTCCTCCGGCCTGTCCGAGACCGGCGCGTAAACTTTCTGGAAGTGCTGAGCAAAAACCGCGACTATCTCAACAGGGTCCACAACCCGCGAACCGTCCACCTTCTCCACAACAGGCACAACCCTATTCAACCGCTCTCTCTTGTCCAACCAAGCAATCAACTTCCCGGCCTTATCACCAACATCATACATTCGCCCCTGTTGTACACGATACGTCATCCTGGCTGCATCCGTCACCAGAGCCCTGTAGTCAGCCTGTTTAAGGGCCAAAACATGCAACCTCTCAGGTGTAACCCCAGATCCCAAATCTTCCTCCAAAGCTGTGATTTCATTCTCAAGGCAAACAACCTCCTCATTCTTACTTTTCTTTGCGTTAGCAATCAAGGATAGGGCCTGACCCCGAATCACAGTCTTATAGGCCTCCCAGAGGGAAACGGAAGAGGACACCGATCCCATGTTTTCATTAAAGTAGTGTTCCATGCATTTAACCACTGCAGCCCTAGTTCTGGGGCTGCGTAGGTGCCAGGGGTTAATCGGGGCAACACGGCCCCCTGCTCCCAAGGACAAATCAATCCCAAGCCAAAGTGGAGAGTGATCCGAGATCCCCCTAGCCAGGTGTCGTACTTCCGTTACGGAGACCATCTGCACCGCTGGCACTAGGATATAGTCAAGCCTCGAAAGACTACCATGCGCTCCCGAGTGAAAGGTGTACTGTGCCTATCCAGGGTGCAGTTGCCTCCAGCTATCCACTAAACCCATCGCATCTAGGAAATCACCCAACCATGACTGCGATCTCAAGAGAGTTCTGGGGGGGTTACGATCATCATCGCCACTAACCACTGAATTCACCACCCATTATCAACATGCCTTCGGGGAAGCTCAAGACCACCCCACCCAAATCAGAGAACGTAGTGGACTGTAGACCTGGTGGGACATAGACAGAGAGTATGGAAATCGTCTTCCCCTCCCATCGCCCCGTAATGGCCGTGTATCGACCACGATCGTCAAGCACGACGTCATCTATCTCCAAGGGGAGGGAGTTACGAACCAAGACGCCCGCCCCCCTCGAACCCGTGGTGAAACCTGAGTGCGCCACAAGACGATACCCCCTCCTATTCAGCGCATGGCAATTGTTCCCTATCAAATGAGTTTCTTGAAGCAACACAACATCGGGTGAAAGACGTTTCAAATACTGCAAAACTATCCCCCGCTTGATCCTATCACCCAGCCCATTCACATTCCAACTCAACACCCTCAGCCCCCTACCCCCATTATAGAAATGTAACCAGTGTCCCCCCCGCATAAAGACAGTCACATCCAGCGAATTATGCATTGAAATGAAACCTCGGAGTAAACAAAGAAACGGAAGCCCCCCCCGCCCCCAAGAGAGTACCCAACACACCCCCCCCCCACCCTGCACCCCTGCGTCGATCCAAAGAACCACCCCAACTTGCAGTGTGCCTGTCGCCCCATTAAACTAATCTACGAAAAGAGAGAAGAACCCTTTAGAGGAGGAAGAAACCCGATCCCTCCCACCCCCGGGTAGACAATATACATGTGCTCAGTAATAGTCAAACCGCTGCTGCAAGTCCATATAGCTGGCCCTCCGGTGGGGACTCACTCCACCCGTTCCTCCAGGCCACCTTCAGCACCGCCGGACTGTTCAGATCGGTCGCGCTGCGTCGGCAGAGTATCAAGCCAGTCACTAGCAACCTCCGGCCGATCAAAAAATAAAGTGCGCTCCTCGTATTCGACCCTCAAGCGGGCCGGGAACAGCATAGCGTACTTTAGGCCCATGTCTCTGAGGCATCGTTTCACACCCGTGAAGCTCATGCGCTGTTTTTGCACTGCCTGCGTGAAGTCCGGGTAAAAACTAATGGATGCATTGTCAAATTTCGTGGGCCCTCCGGTGCGTGATGCCTGGAGAATAGCGTCTCTGTCCCGAAAGTTGAAGATCCTGGCTATAATGGGCCGTGGCGTCGCTCCCAATTTAGGCCTACCACCTGGGACTCTGTGGGCACGCTCCACGGTGAAGAAGTTACTGAGGCCCTTAGGTGCCAAGTGGTTCAGCACGAGGTCCTCAACCAAAAGATCCGTAGACACTTCTTCGAAACGCTCCGGAACGCCAATGATACGGACGTTGTTTCGCCTGGCCCGGCTCTCGTAATCATCCAGCCGACGAGCAAACAAGTCATTAGACTTCTGGAGATTGTGGACCTCAGTCTGAAGGTCCGAAACATCAGTAGTGAGACTTGCTGTTTTAATGTCCAGCGATTTTACCCGCTCATTAGCCTTTGCAAGATCTGTTCGGATGAGGTTGACCTCGATCGCCACAGTGTCTATCTTCGAGGCCAGTGTCTCGTACTGCTGGCCCATGGAGGTCCTTACACTGGCAATGGCGCCCATGACGTCTCGCAGCGTCAAGTCGTCTGTCGCAGGAGGGTCCTCTCCAGATTCACCCGGGGTTTTACCCAGCCCCCCAGGGGTACCTTTCGGGCGGGCGAAGCGATCAATGGTATTAGACTGAGTGGGGCCCCCTCGGTTCCTGATCCTGGTGGCCCGCTTCTCGCTCTCCGGTTTACCCGACATGGTGGCCAAGGAGTCCTGGCAGACCTCTGGGAGGGTGCAGCGAAGGTAGCTCTCTATAGTTCCGCCGTGTACAATCGAGAAATACGAGAGGCAGGAGATGCGCTGGGGGCGGGCTGCAAGGTGTTGGCCAGCAGTACTGGCAGGCAGGAAGCCACGGAGGACAGTGACCAAAACCGAAACCGAAAGTACCACGAGGGTTGCGATCAAACCTCAGTGACCGTTGTTGTTCGATTACCACTCGGGTACTTCGGCAAATCGAGACCGTGGGCGTCCGCCAGTGTAGGCCATAAAGTTCGAGATGCAGCAAGTCCGGTTCCCGGCGGCCAAATCGAATTCTGAAAGACAATTTCGTGTCAGCAGGGCTTCTTCTAGTCGAACCCGTCGTCTAAATCAGGATATTGAACAGGATAGTCGTAGGAGGTGGAAGGGGTCTCGGGAGCCCTGTGCTCACGCGTCCATCTTGGATCCGCGCGAAGCTCCTCCCGAAACTTTTTTAATCTTGATTTTCTCAGCAACTACTGATGGATTTACACCATTTAACAAAAAGGGATCTTTCTGAACGAAGGGCTACCTTTTTGCCAAATTTGGTGTAATTCCGTTCAGCAGTTCGGGCTGTAGCCATGTCTAAAGTTTCTTATGGGAAATTGCATGGGGAAAACACGTTTTGGGCCTCCCCTTTTTTCTCGGCTCCACCTTGTCGAATCACCCCAAAACTTTCAAGATAGAAGTGGACCGGAACGGGTCACGAGTTTTGAAAATTTTGCGAAGATTTGTCAATATGGGCGCCAAAGTTATTGGGAATAGAATGTTGCGATTTTCCTATGGAAACTAGGTCCTAACTATAACTACCTACTGGTGACCGCCAGTAGGTAATACATATATATATATATATATATATATATATATATATGCCAATAACTTTTCCCCATCAAAGGAAAAACGGATCGCACAGCCAGATTTGGTTTTAACAGCAATCTCCTTTTATTGCTCAAAGTATCACAGGGCAATAGCGCAACTAATCTACGCGTTTCGGTGTCTCTCCACCTTGCTCACGATCAACAGGTTTGCCCCACCCATTAGCTTTTTAATGATTACATTTTTTCATTACTCTCATTTCCTGTCACATGTTATCCCAAGGATTCTGGTCCTTGTAGTTTGCATCTTTTATTTAACAAAAAAGTCAACCCTGATGGTGCTAAAAATAATATTTTAAACAAACATGTTTTCTTTGTTATATTGTTTTGTCCTGTGTATATTGCCTTCCAATAGGCTTGTCCATATTCATATTTTTGTGCCTTCCAATAGGCTGATTTTTGTTGTAACCACTGCTGGACAATTTATCATATTAGAGTTCTTTTGTACTGTTTCTGCCTCATAAGTGCACATATAATTCCTCCGATTGATTTAATCCATTTGGATGCAGGCTCCTCAGGTTAATGATGAATCTCGATTCTGCTTGCCTCAGTTTTCTCTCCCGGTCACCTCCACGTTCTCCTTTTGGGATTGTTTGTATCCCATAAAATCTCAGTTTTTGCCAATCTGCCTGATGGTATAGTTCCATATGTTTAGCTATGGCATTCGAGCGGTCCTTGTGGATTGTTGCCCGCATGTGTTGCAAAATTCGATTTTTTAATTCTACTGTTGTGCTGCCCACATATTTCATAGGACATGGACACTCAACTACATACACCGTGAATGGAGTTTTACAAGTGATGCACTGTCTGATTTGCCACTTCTTCTTGTTTGCTAAGGTTAGCTCTTTTGTAGGTTTGGCTATTTGACACACCTTGCATCCGTAGCATTTCACAAATCCTTTGGTTTTGAGCCAATCATCTTGTCGTTTCTTCTGAAAATGACTACGGATCAAGTGATCTTTTAGGTTTTTAGCACGTCTATATGTTATTGTTGGATGATTACCCACGATTTCCTTTACTGTGTCATCCAATTGTAACAATTTCCAGTTCTTTCTTAGAATTTTCCCAATTTTTTCACTTTCTTGAGAGTAGTCCATAATCAGTCGAATTTTTCCCTTTTCTTTGTCATCTTCCAGATTTTTTCTCTCTAGACATTCCTCTCGTGTCCTCATCCTTGCTCTGTTCAAACTTTTTCGTACGATTTTTTGTGGGTATTTTCTATTTATGAATCTCTCCATGGTGTTTTTACTGTTTACTTCCCACTGATCTTGTTCGCTGCATATCCGCCGGACTCTCAAAAATTCACCGTACGGTATGCTGTTTAGCAAAGTTTTTTGGTGGAAACTGGTTGCTTCAAGAGTGGCATTAGTTGAAGTTGATTTTCTGTGCAGAGTTGTGTGAATCTGCCGATCCTTAATATAGATTTCAGTGTCCAGAAAGATAATTCTTTCTTTACTCATATTGTAAGTAAATTTCAAGTTTGTTACACTGTTATTCAATATTTGAAAATATTCCTGGAATTCCGCTTCTGTTCCATCCCAGATTATTAATAGATCGTCTATGAACCTTTTCCAGCTCACCATTTTCTCAACTGATGTTTCATATTTTGAATTCCAAGCCATTTCTTGCTCCCACCATCCCATAGTGAGACATGCGTAGGAAGGACTGAATGAAAATCCCATTGCTGTTCCATTCCGTTGTTTAAAAATTTCTCCACCAAACGTGAAAAAGTTCTCCTCCAAGCAAATTGTGATCATTTCCAGTAACATTTTGTTAGGATTACTGAATTCCAGATTTCAGCGACAGCATCTGCAGCAGGCAAATCAGATGCCAGAAGTAAACTGAAAACTTGGGAGAAACTGAGTCGAAAGGAAATAAACAAATCATGGGAAATTATCACGTTGAAAAAATATTTTGAGGCGAAAATGGTTCCTAGAGGACTTAGGATCCTACTTATGCCAAACAATCATGAGGCTTCCAATGAACTGTTAGAGGAGTGGGGCAAGTTCTTATTGCATTCCTCACTGGGATTAATTGCAATTCTGATAAAACACATAGAGATAGCTTTGGCGAAATTAAAGCAAGAATTGCAGGAGGTGGAAAAAGAGCTGGCCACTCTAAAATTAACTTCAGAAATGACAAAATTCAAAGAAGATTTGGAGATTGAAATAGACAAACATGAAGAAGTGGTGATGGATCGGAAACACTCTAAATTCCTCAGAGACACAAATGACTATGCGGAAGGCCGTATTTTCTCCTTTGCAAGAAAATTTGATGGTTTGAAGGAACAAATGGCTTGGGCAAGTATGTCTAGTATGTCTAGCTCGGCATCTTCAACGGTATCTACTGAACAAAGACAAAGTGACGAGATAGATGCAAATAAAAGGATTCCTTTTTTAGGGGATATGCGCCTCGTGTTGCAACAACGGTACTGGGAGCAGAATCGACCAACCCCACAGTTCCAACCACGAAGAGGAAGAGGAAGGGGAAGGCAATGGGCCGGAAAAAATACAACAGAAGAGGCAAAAGGAGCAAGTGGTGGAACAGAGAGAACAGGGGTGGAAACAAGGAACATGCAACAGAGACGGAAGTAATACCTGATGAGCTACAAGTAATACAGACAGCTAACGGACACAGAAATAACTTTACTAAAAAGGGGAATAAACTTTTGCCCGAAAAGTCACATGAACTTGGCCCAGGTCAGGATTGATCTATACCTGTACATCAGGAAAATCAAATTGGCAAAGGCTTTCAAGGAGAACATACTAAAGGAGAAAGGGCCTAATCAAATGGAAACAAATGAAGCAATGTTACAAATAAATGACGCAGAAGGTCTGTTGACTCTAATGAACATTGACCAAGATCCAACGGAGGAATTAACCTTATCACAAGTGATAAATCAACGTGGGGCAGGTTTGAGTGGAAAAAACCCAAAATCCAGATTCTACCCACAATTGAATCCAGGAAACAAAGTGGATTTATTCCAAGAAGCGGTGATTCAAGATATCTACAAATTAAAATGGAATTTTGATGACGATAACCTAACAAAGGAGGAACGGATGGCATTGAAAAACTTGTCTGAGGATGACAAGATAGAAATAAAAGTCGCCGACAAGGGTGGAAACGTGATAATAATGGATCGAAGTGCATACATGATTGAAGCTCATCGTCAACTAAGAAACACCAATCACTATGAGAAATTGAAACAGAATCCATGTGTGGAAATCAAGAATAAAATCGATGAAAAACTAAGTGTATGGACATCGGAAGGACTCATTGATGAAACAGAGAGGAAATTCCTGACAGTGACTCATCCCATATTGGCAACTATATACTTCTTGCCAAAGATACACAAAGACCAAAAAAAAACCCCGGGAAGACCAATAATATCCGCCAAAGGATCGTTATTGGAACCGATGGCGGAATACATAGATCACTTCTTACAACCGTTTGTTGCAAAATTAAACTCATACATTCAGGATACGAATGATCTACTGCGAATAATACTAGATACACCTTGGCAAGAGTCTTATTATTTGATTTCTATGGATGTAATTGGGTTATACACCAACATTGACAATGACATGGGAACAAATGCATGCAATTTTTTCTTAAAGGAAAGAAATCTGGAATTCAGTAATCATAACAAAATGTTACTGGAAATGATCACAATTTGCTTGGAGGAGAACTTTTTCACGTTTGGTGGAGAAATTTTTAAACAACGGAATGGAACAGCAATGGGATTTTCATTCAGTCCTTCCTACGCATGTCTCACTATGGGATGGTGGGAGCAAGAAATGGCTTGGAATTCAAAATATGAAACATCAGTTGAGAAAATTGTGAGCTGGAAAAGGTTCATAGACGATCTATTAATAATCTGGGATGGAACAGAAGCGGAATTCCAGGAATATTTTCAAATATTGAATAACAGTGTAACAAACTTGAAATTTACTTACAATATGAGTAAAGAAAGAATTATCTTTCTGGACACTGAAATCTATATTAAGGATCGGCAGATTCACACAACTCTGCACAGAAAATCAACTTCAACTAATGCCACTCTTGAAGCAACCAGTTTCCACCAAAAAACTTTGCTAAACAGCATACTGTACGGTGAATTTTTGAGAGTCCGGCGGATATGCAGCGAACAAGATCAGTGGGAAGTAAACAGTAAAAACACCATGGAGAGATTCATAAATAGAAAATACCCACAAAAAATCGTACGAAAAAGTTTGAACAGAGCAAGGATGAGGACACGAGAGGAATGTCTAGAGAGAAAAAATCTGGAAGATGACAAAGAAAAGGGAAAAATTTGACTGATTATGGACTACTCTCAAGAAAGTGAAAAAATTGGGAAAATTCTAAGAAAGAACTGGAAATTGTTACAATTGGATGACACAGTAAAGGAAATCGTGGGTAATCATCCAACAATAACATATAGACGTGCTAAAAACTTAAAAGATCACTTGATCCATAGTCATTTTCAGAAGAAACGACAAGATGATTGGCTCAAAACCAAAGGATTTGTGAAATGCTACGGATGCAAGGTGTGTCAAATAGCCAAACCTACAAAAGAGCTAACCTTAGCAAACAAGAAGAAGTGGCAAATCAGACAGTGCATCACTTGTAAAACTCCATTCACGGTGTATGTAGTTGAGTGTCCATGTCCTATGAAATATGTGGGCAGCACAACAGTAGAATTAAAAAATCGAATTTTGCAACACATGCGGGCAACAATCCACAAGGACCGCTCGAATGCCATAGCTAAACATATGGAACTATACCATCAGGCAGATTGGCAAAAACTGAGATTTTATGGGATACAAACAATCCCAAAAGGAGAACGTGGAGGTGACCGGGAGAGAAAACTGAGGCAAGCAGAATCGAGATTCATCATTAACCTGAGGAGCCTGCATCCAAATGGATTAAATCAATCGGAGGAATTATATGTGCACTTATGAGGCAGAAACAGTACAAAAGAACTCTAATATGATAAATTGTCCAGCAGTGGTTACAACAAAAATCAGCCTATTGGAAGGCACAAAAATATGAATATGGACAAGCCTATTGGAAGGCAATATACACAGGACAAAACAATATAACAAAGAAAACATGTTTGTTTAAAATATTATTTTTAGCACCATCAGGGTTGACTTTTTTGTTAAATAAAAGATGCAAACTACAAGGACCAGAATCCTTGGGATAACATGTGACAGGAAATGAGAGTAATGAAAAAATGTAATCATTAAAAAGCTAATGGGTGGGGCAAACCTGTTGATCGTGAGCAAGGTGGAGAGACACCGAAACGCGTAGATCAGTTGCGCTATTGCCCTGTGATACTTTGAGCAATAAAAGGAGATTGCTGTTAAAACCAAATCTGGCTGTGCGATCCGTTTTTCCTTTAATGGGGAAAAGTTATTGGCATATTGAGCGGCGTGGGTTCAGCCGCAGGATAACGCACATGCACGAGCGCTGCATGAATCCCGAGTGGTGAACCAACGTGGAGGTGATATATATATATATTTTTTTTTTTTGTACAAAGGACGCCGCACACAGCAACTTCTTTTTACAGGTTTATTTCAGTGCCAAGTCTAACACCAACGCGTTTCAGCCTGACGGCCTTGCTCACGGTAAGTGCAATTACTCTCTTGCAACTGTTTATACTTTCTTTGATTTCTACTATTCCCATAGACTTCTGGGATATGTAGTCCTTGTTTGCATACAAGAATCCACTTTCTGTTAGACAGTGTTCTCAAATGTTTCTTGTGATACATTTTATCTTTTATTGCAATGTATATCAAAGGTGTGCATTTGATCAGACATGTTGCATGTTTATCAAAATTCGATATTTAAATGCTATTAGTGACATTTACATTGAATATAGCAATGTTGCATTTATACATTTTCAAACATTTTTATGTATATGAGGCAAACTCATTGCACCTTGCATTCATATATATGTCCTGCGTACTGGTATAGTACCCATGTCAGATTACTTTTACATGATAATTCCATGCTGCATATTCTTATCCCTTGTGAGGGCAGATATTGTTAAGGCCTTATGTCTCTACTTGTTACTCCAAATGCACATAAAGCTCCTCGTCGAAGTTCATGCCTCTCGGAATTTTGGTTCTTAGTCTTATAATGTACCTTGATTCCAGCTGTCGGAGTTTCTTTTTTCGATCTCCCATCCTCTCATGTTCTTCCACACAGTCAATTGCAAAATAAGTCATTTTTCTCCAGTCTCCCCCTTGGCAAGTTGAAAGATGTTTTGCTGTTGCATATGCCATATCTTTATTTTTGACTGCCCTGATGTGCTCCAGGATTCGTTTTTTCAAATTGCAGATTGTGCTGCCTATATACAGCATTCCGCAGTTGCACTGGATGGCATATACCACAAATTGCGTCGAACACGTGATCTTTTTCTGAATTTCGATTAATCTTCCTTCTGGGTCTCTGATGTTTTTTAGGTCTCGCCTGTCAATGGGCATGCGCATTGAGCAGAGCGAGACTATGGGGGCTTAAACAGAGCTTACCTACACTGGCGATTCACTGGCGATTTGATGAAGTGCATGTGCACTTTTAACTCAATGCGCAAGCGCAATTAGTTAAAATGCGCGTGCACAGCATCAAATCGCCAGCTTAGTGCCGCCAGCAGCTCTTCCCGCTCCGCCCCCTGCTGCATCAAAGGCTTGGCGCTCTGCCTCAGCCCAGCCATTCTCCTCCCCTAATTACCCCCTGCTGCATCAAAGGCTTTTTCACGGCTGGCTGGCCGTGCTTTCAGTTTCACGGCTGTCCGGCCGTGTCTCCTTTTCTTTTTTCTTTTTTTTTTTTTTAATCCGCTGCATGTTGATAATAACGATATCTGCTTGCTTTGCTTTATAACACTTCTTATCATAGTTTTGCCATTTCTAAGTTCTATCAATCACAGGTTCTACTGTTATCATTCTCCTCCCCCCTCACCACATTAATGCCCTCCGTCTTGTTTGTTGCAGTCTGTCTTCCTTTTGTCTCTCCCTATCCCTCTTACTTCACCTTTTTCTCTCCCCTTCCCTCTGCTTCGCCATCTCTTCTTTCCCTCTCGATTCCCCGTGTTTCCTCCTTTCCCCCGCCTCACTCTCTTCACTATATGTCTCACTCCTTTCTTTCTCCCCTTTATATATTTTTTCCGTTCTCTACTTCTCTCTGTCCCTTACCTCTGCACACCCCTTCCCTCCCTCCACTCGTTTGTTCTCTCCCTGCCCCCTTGTTTTTTTTTCCTCGCACAAATGGGAAAAATGGCACCCATCTGTGAACCTGGCAACCCTGGGAGCTGCTTTCCTTCTTAGATGGCATTACATCAGCAGCTATTCCGGGTCCCTGCCACTCCGGGTCCCAGTTCAGGCCTTTCTTTTGCACGTCATTGTTTTCGGGCAAATTGGTCCAATTTTCAAAAGGGTAGGGGGTGCGGGGGCACACTGCAGGTCAGCATTACATACCGCAAATCATTATGGCAGATGCAGTTCCTGTTAGATGTGTTTTAACATATGTGTTTGCACAGCCAATGCTTGATGCATTCCTGGACATGTGTTTCTGAGTTATTTCGCTCCTTCAACAGAAAGTTGCAGTCGTATTGAGATCAATTACAGTTCCTTCTTCCACGTGTATCTGCTGCTGTACATTTAAATGTATATCAGTTCTCCTGCAAGAAGTGTTGTCTTCCATACTATGCTCTCCAGATGACACCATATCATCAGCGATTCCAGAGCTTTGCCCTGGGCTTGCCTTTACCTTTTAGGGTGCATTAGTACATCTGTTATAGTTGAAATGAAACAGGACGACAACTCCCAGAATGCATTCGGCTGTTAAAAGGAAAGCTGAGCACTATTCTGTGTAGCTGGTATTGTGCTCTTACTTGTACATCCGTTCCTGTGCTATGAGCTGCTCCTGGGCTTTTAAAAATGCAGCAGTCCTACTGAGAATGTATATGGAGTCCCTGCTAATAATTGTTGCATCTGTGGCATTAAACAAGTCAGACCCCTCACCCTCACCCCCTCACCCTCAACCCCTCACCCTCAACCCCTCACCCTCACACCCCCTCACCCTCACACCTCCCCACCCTCACACCCCCTCACTCACCCTCACACCCCCTCACTCACCCTCACACACCCTCACACACCCACTCACCCTCATACACCCTCACATCCTCTCACCCTCACCCACCCACCCTCACACCCTCACCCACCCTCACCCTCACACCCTCACACACCCTCACACACCCTCACCCCCTCACCCTCACCCCCTCACCCTCAACCCCTCACCCTCACACACCCTCACCCTCACACACCCTCACCCTCACACCCCCTCACTCACCCTCACACCCCCTCACTCACCCTCACACACCCTCACACACCCACTCACCCTCATACACCCTCACACCCTCTCACCCTCACCCACCCACCCACCCTCACACCCTCACCCACCCTCACCCTCACACCCTCACTCATCCTCACCCCCTCATCCTCACACACCCTCACTCACCCTCACTCACCCTCACACCCTCACTCAGCCTCACCCTCACACACCCTCACACACCCTCACCCTCTCACCATCACCCCCCCTCACCCTCACACACCCTTACCCTCATCCCCTCACCCTCACACACCCTCAGTCACCCTCACACCCTCACCCTCACACCCCCTAACCCTCACACCCTCACCCTCACTCCCTCACACACCCTCACTCACCCTCCCTCACACACCCTCACACACCCTCACCCTCACACCCCCTCACACCCCCTCACTCACCCTCACTCACCCTCACACACCCACTCACCCTCACCCTCATACCCCTCACCCTCACACCCCTCACCCTCACACCACTCAGTGCTACAACACATATTGTGTTACAATAGGTGTCACATTTGCGAAAGATAAAACTATTGGCATTGTAAATAACAAAGCTATTAATTTCGCTATTTTCAAAACAAGCACATAAATAAAAAATGTGTCCTTTACAATACCAATAGCTCAAACTTTCCTAATGCGAGACCTATTGCATTGCTGTGCTTCTCTCCCCTGCTGCACTCTCCTGCTCTCTAGAGATGTGGCCTAACGACCAGAGCTGCCATCTAAGTCACGTAAATACAAAACATGTTGCATTCCAAATGCTATAGGTGTCACATTCGCGAAAGTTATAACTATTGGCATTGTAAATGACAAAGCTATCAATTTAGCTATTTTAAAAACCAACAAATAAATAAAATATTTGTCATTTACAAGACCAATAGCTCCAACTTTTCTAATGCGAGACCTATTGCATTTCCAATGCTTGTCTTATTATTGCCAATTTTACATGCTTTGCAGACTTGACATTTGGTAAAGCCATTTTGTTGTTTCTCCAGCCAGTTTGAATTTTTATTCTTTTGTTGTTTTCTTTGGCTAACGTGGCTCTGAACAATTGTGTCTTTTATAGATGGTGCCTTTCTGAACGTAATCAGAGGATTGGGACCCATTAGGTTAGCCATGTCTTTATCTTGTTTGAGGATGGGCCAGTATTTTTGTACTGCTTGATGTATTTTGTGAGACTTCTTACTGTATGCCAGTATTAATCTTGGAATTTGTTGGGTTTTTTCCTCTTCTTTTTGTTTCCTGGTTTTATTTACTAGGATTTCTGTTCGTGATATTCTCTCGATCTTGTTTGCACATTTTTTTAGGTCACGTTCTCGATATCCTCTTCCTCTTAATCTTTTGGTGCTTGCTGCAATTTCTTTTTTCACGTTCTCATCATCTGAGCAGTTTCGTTTCATCCTCGCGAACTCCCCATAAGGAATGTTCCGAATTACTGATTGGGGGTGAAAGCTTTTAGCATGTAAGATGCTGTTCGTTGCAGTTTTTTTCCTATATAAGGTTGTTTGGATTTGGTCTTGTTCTATATATACGCAGATGTCCAGGAAGTCAATTTTTTGGCGACTCATTTTGTAGGTGAAAGACAACCCAATGTCATTGCTGTTTAGCTGATCAAAGTATTTGACAAAGTCTTCCTTGGTTCCATTCCAGATTAGGAAAAGATCGTCTATGTATCTGGTCCATAGTACGATTTTTTCTAAAGCGTCGCTGTACTCTGTGTTCCAGGCTATCTCCTTCTCCCACCAACCCATGGTTAAATTGGCATAGTTGGGGGAAAAAGCCATCCCCATGGCACATCCGCATATTTGATGGTAAATTTCATGGTTAAAGAAAAAGATGTTATTGTTTAAGTACATTTTTATCATAGTTAGCAACATCGCAGAATGTTCCAATTCAGTAATGCTCCTCTGTTTTAAAAAATACGCACAAGCATTTAAACCGATTGAATGTTCAATAGACGTATATAGAGAAATAACGTCAAATGTGACCATTAAATACGATGGATTCCATGATGCATTTGAGAGAGATCGTAGGAAGTCCCCCGTGTCTTGAATGTACGAGCTAAGTGTCGCTACCATGGGAGCTAGGTAGTGATCCACATAGGATGCGATATTTTCATATGCAGAATCGCATGAAGACAAGATTGGTCTTCCCGGTGGGTTTATCATAGTCTTATGAATTTTAGGCAAAAAATAGATGGTTGGAATGGTAGGATTCTCCTTGAGTAAAAATGTATATTCGTCTGTATTGAGCAGTTTGTGATTGTGCCATTCATCAAGATTTTTCCGAATGTCAAATAGCATCTTGTGTATTGGATTAAACGTCATTTTCCTGTATTTTGTTTCATCCTGAAGTTGACGATAGGCCTCTTTTTTGTAATTTTCCGTATTCTGTATCACAATGTTGCCGCCTTTGTCCGCGGGCTTTATTATTATTTTGGTGTTATTTGCAAAATCTTGAAGTGCTTTATTCTCACAGGTCGACAGATTTTCTCTTGTTTTACACGAGTTTCTTATTTTTTCCATTTTGCTTATTTCATCCATGATGGCGTCGGAGAAGGAGTCAATTTTATTTCCAGGGTTTAGTTGTGGACAGTATTTAGATTTCTTTTTATATCCGCTGCTTGTGTGTTTTTTGGTGTTTTGCCTTCATCTTCCAATATAGAGATTGCTGTGCTTTCATCATCTGATATATCATTTGCTAAGTCATACAAATTCTTCAAGTGTGGTATCATTTCTATTGTTAGACCTTCATTTTCATTTGTTGATGTTCCTTCAGTTGTGCCAGCTTCTGTGCAAGGTGTTTTTTTGTTTTGATTGGCAAAAACCTTAGCAAGCTTCAATTTGCGAACATATTTATAAATGTCAATTTTGGTGTCCACATAATTAAAATGTTTTTGTGGGCAGAAAGAGAGGCCCTTATTTAGTACTTGATGTTCTGTTGTTGTTAACATATGGTCTGATAAGTTTATTACCAGGTCCTCAACCATTATGTCCTCTTGGTGCGGTTTCTCAGAGGGTAAAATCTTTTTGCGCTTTGATCGTCTGGTTTTCCGGTGGCTTCTAAAGATTTTGTAACGTTTGTTCCAAACCCTCTGCCTCTGCCTCGGCCCCTGTTTTGTCCCCGGTTCCGTGACATACTCTGGTCCAAATTGACCAGTTCCATCTCCTCTAAAAAAGAAAAAGAAAAAGTAGATGCTGAGGTTGATGTTCCTCCCCTTTGGCTTTTGCTGGTATCGCCCTCTGTTACGCTTACATCAGATTCACTCCCAGATTCCGGTTGGCACATTCCCTGTGCATAGTTTCTTTTTAGAGCATCGAATCTCCTCGCAAATGTTAAGATTTGACCATTTTTATAGTCTGATTCGTCTCTAAGGAATTTTCGCTGTTTTCGCTGTTGAATTTCATCCTCATATTTTTCCAACCGCTCTTCCATTTCCTTACGTAGCTTATCTGAATCATTTTTTTCTTTTTTTGATGTTATTTTCTCTTCTATTTCCTTTATTAGGGTATGTATTTCTTCTAAATCCTTCTCAGAGTGTTTTATCAACATGCGCATCATGTTCTTGCTGCATTCCATGTTGTTTATTCCCCCATTCCTCCAGTAGATCCCTTCTTGTGTCTGGGTGTGTTGGCATTATGAATATTCGTAGCCCTCGTGGGACTCTATCCACTTCTAAATACTTTTGAATGTCAGGATTTCCCAGCTTTTATTTATTTCCCTTTTGTATTGTTTCTCTGCTTGGAAATACAATTGTTTTAAATTGGGATCTGAGGTTGTTTGCTCCACACTTTCTGTGTTCCTCACTGCCCGGCTCTCACTTCCTGGCAAGAACATCGCTGTAGCCTTCTGCGCACGTTTCACTTTGCGAGCCTCCATTATTTCAAAAGGCACAGCCCTTGTTTTCTCTCGTTTCCACTTTGTTTATATAATTGCAGAGTCCGTGTTTATTATCCCATTTAGAACCCAGGGCACACTGTATCAGTTCGTGAAAGTCAGAGGTCGCTACTTTCGTGGACAGGGAAACCGGCAATGACACGCTCTCGTTTGGTGCGGCGTTCAAAAATGCTCGATCTCCTTTTGTCACCCAAGCCGCTTCGAGGAAAGTTTTTCTGCCAATCACAAATCACACGTATGTCAATACACACGCCGTCTCACACTTACCCGGAGGGGAGACTCCTGTCCGAGCGGCGCTTTCTGCCCCGATCTCCAGCGCTCAACCCTGCACAGATGTCAGTGCTTGCTCGGCGTTTGTTTTCCAATGGCGAATACTCTCACTCGGGCGCCTCCCGTGTATAATCCAAATTCATTCAATGTGGTCTGCTCACAGGATCGCTCCACAGCGGGTGCTGGCGTTGGGCCAGACCAATGGCCAAAAAGACAATTTTTTGTACAAAGGACGCCGCACACAGCAACTTCTTTTTACAGGTCTATTTCAGTGCCCAGTCTAACACCAACGCGTTTCAGCCTGACGGCCTTGCTCACGGTAAGTGCAATTACTCTCTTGCAACTGTTTATACTTTCTTTGATTTCTACTATTCCCATAGACTTCTGGGATATGTAGTCCTTGTTTGCATACAAGAATCCACTTTCTGTTAGACAGTGTTCTCAAATGTTTCTGAGGATACATTTTTATCTTTTATCGCAATGTATATCAAAGGTGTGCATTTGATCAGACATGTTGCATGTTTATCAAAATTCGATATTTAAATGCTATTAGTGACATTTACATTGAATATAGCAATGTTGCATTTATACATTTTCAAACATTTTTATGTATATGAGGCAAACTCATTGCACCTTGCATTCATATATATGTCCTGCGTATTACCTACTGGCGGTCGCCAGTAGGTATATATAGTTAGGATTTTTTCTCTATGGGTTTTTTGAAAATTCTATGTCTAATAACTTTGGCGTTTGTGGACGGAATCGGCTGAAATTTTCAGGAAAATGGCACATTTTGTTTCTGAGCAGCCCTTGAAAATTTGGGGGGGGTTCGTCCAGTGGGGGCCGAGAAAAAAGGGGGGTCCCAAAACGTGTTTTTAACATTGAGTTTTCCATAGGGCGGTTGGCCTCACTTTTAGCCCGAACGGCTGAATGGATTTGCACGAAACTTGGCAAAATTGTAGGGACTGGTAGCCCGATGTGCCTTTTGTAGGTCTCAATATATGTGCTCCAGTGGATTTTGAGAAATTAACGTTTAAAAAAAGATATATATCTGTAACAGCGGACCGGGCAGCGTCCCAGGACGCGTACTTTTCGCGCAACGGAGCTTTGTGAAGCGAAGCTGATTGGTTCTCCGGCGTCTGTCAACATTCCAAACAGTCCGTAGCGGCCGCCATCTTGTCTCTCGGTAGGATCGAGAGACAAGAGGAGGTCAAAACAAAGGGGGAAATAACTATAAGGGGGCATAGTAGATCCTCGCTGACCCCCTAGGTTTGATGTGGAGGTTTTAAAAGGGCCCCGCGGGGCAAAAAATAATAATAATAATAATAATCGAACGGCTGAATGGATTTGCACGAAACTTGGCAAAATTGTAGGGACTGGTAGCCCGATGTGCCTTTGCTAGGTCTCAATATATGTGCTTCAGTGGATTTTGAGAAATTAACGTTCAAAAAAAGATATATATCTGTAACAGCGCACCGCTTCGCGTACTTTTCGCGTTACGGAGCTTTGCGAAGCGAAGCTGATTGGCTCTCCGGTGTCTGTAAACATTCCAAACAGTACGTAGCGGCCGCCATCTTGTCTCTCGGTAGGATCGAGAGACAAGAGGAGGCCAAAGCGAAGGGGCAAATGACCATAAGGGGGCATAGTAGATCCTCGCTGACCCCCTAGGTTTGATGTGGAGGTTTTAAAAGGGCCCCGCGGGGCAAAAAAAAAAATAATAATAATAATCGAACGGCTGATGACCATAAGGGGGCATAGTAGATCCTCGCTGACCCCCTAGGTTTGATGTGGAGGTTTTAAAAGGGCCCCGCGGGGCAAAAAAAAATAATAATAATAATAATCGAACGGCTGAATGGATTTGCACGAAACTTGGTAAAATATTAGGGACTGGTAGCCCGATGTGCCTTTGCTATGTCTCAATATATGTGCTTCAGTGCATTTTGAGAAATTAACGTTCAAAAACAAGATATATATCTGTAACAGCGCTCCGCTTCGCGGAGATAAAATTATATGTGTATTACCTAGCTGTTGCTAACACCAGTTAGCGACGGCTAGTAGGAGATAGCGACCATCTTGGGTCCCACTTTGCATGTGAGTGATATTTATCACTAATGACATGCAAAGTGGGCATGCCAAGATGTTAGCGACTGGAAACAGTCGCTAACATCGCTATCTCCTATTATCAACTTTTGGAAATATTCGAGATAAGCGCGAATATCTCCAAAAAGTAACAGCTGCCCTGAGCAGTTCTTAGCCATGTTATCCAATGGGAGGTGGATAACATGGCTAAGAGCATTAGCTCGGTAATGCATGAATATCGCGGAGTTTTCAGCGACATTAATGCATTGCGCTCGTTTTTTATCGTATTTGCGATAAACCTTGATAATAGCAAGGTTTATCTGCGATAATTTCTGACGGTAAAAAAATCGTTGCTAAGCATCGTTAGGGATAAATATCGCTTAACCTTGGTAATATGCCCCAACGTCTGTTAACGTTCGATTCGAAGGAAATCAGGAATTGTTGAAAAACATTGTGTGCGCCATCTTGTCTTTTTTCAAATGCCACACTTTTGTCGTGCACGGCAGCCATTTTAGATGCCTTGACCAGATCCACTCTGTGAACGCTGTCGATCCTTAGCATGGCTCCCCACCCTCGCAAGCATCTCCCCCAGGCAGTGGTCACCCCCGCTCTCTGTTTTATGCATGGGTAATAAACCTCCCCCCATCTGCGCTGTTCTTCCCTGAGAATCACACCCTGTGCCCGCCCGACACCTCCCTTTCGCCCTATTCACTACCGCACCCTCTGACACTCCTTTTCCTCTGTGTCCGATTGTCCAGGCCGGTCCTAGGCTATCAGCTAGCCCTGCAGATGTAGTTTATGGCCACAGCTGTAAAGAATCACCCGTCTTCAAAGGAGTTATAGTAGATCAAGGCCCACACTCGATGAGATCCGTCACAGCAGAAGCGTTGCTATTATCTGAAAACCATTCTGTATTGTGATTGGGGAGGGGACCGAGCGTGAAGCGGAAGATTCCAGGGATGACTCTTTGTACATCAAAGTTTTTACAATTATGTGTCACATTAAAAATATATAGCACTCCGACAAAGTAGTAAGATTATAAAACTTTAATAATTTATAAATATATACAAGAAAACAAAAATAGTAATAACATATAAACATTTTTAGAGAAAAACAACGAAGTAGCGGTCGGCTGTGCGAATAGTCCCAACGCAGCACAACGTCCAGATTTCCGGCGTGGGGCGTCGCGGGGGGTGGGTGATCAGTAGCAAACTGTTGTGCGAATAGTTCCAAGGCAGCAGAACGCGCCGAAATCTAGATGACACAAAAGTGATGTCTAGTAAGTTGCCACCCAGCAAATAACGGCGTGGGGCGTCGCGGGGGGTGGGTCATCAGTAGCAAACTGTTGTGCGAATAGTTCCAAGGCAGCAGAACGATGGCACCAAGGTGATGTCCAGTAAGTTGCCGCACTGGTTTTGGTATCCTACAATGCTGCTCCGAATAACGGCGTGGGGCGCCCCGGGGGAGGCGGCGTGAACGGGCCTCTCCAGGTGGAGTCTCGTCTGTTGTAGTGGGGCGCCCCTTTACCGTTTCAGTTGCCATTCCGTCCGCTTTTGGTCCACTGTGTCAAAATCCGCCATTCAGCTGAGTTGCGCCCACTCTTGCGGTGCAGCGATAGGCGGCTGTCACAGGACTCTCAAAATGGCGGCAGGCTGTTTCCTTTTTGGGCCTGGTCCACTGAAATGGCCCTGGGACACCTTGGAAATCGGACGCTTGTCTGCTAGGTCTTGGACCCCATTCTCGAAAGCGTCCCCTCCGCCTTGAGAATTCATCAAAAGTTTTGGGGGCCCCGACTCCTGCAGGCTTCTGGTGGGGAGCGGCTGCCATGATTGCTCGCGGAATGACCACGACGGAGCCACGAGATGGTGGTGCTTTCATGCTGACGCCAGCTTCAGTCTGAAACATCCAGAAACAAGGTGGGGCTTTCATCGTTTGGGGGAAAAAAAAAGTTTTCATCCAATGAAAAGTGTTGTTTTTAGGTCATATGATCAAGCCTTCCATCATTAGGAAACCAAAAGTAAAATGAACCAATGAAAAGTTTTATAAACAAGTCACATGACCTGTTATGCGGCATAGGGTATAAAATGCGGAGAAAATACGTTGGCACGTGAGGCGGCGTCAGTAGCGGACCGATGTGCGAATAGGCCGAAGGCAATACAACGCGCCAAGATCCGGATGGCATCGAGGTGGTGTCATAGTTGAGAGTTCTGAGCAGCGGTTGTAACACTGTCTGAAGCTTATTTGCAGCTGCTGCAGCTTCACTACGCGCCAAGATCCGGATGGCACCGAGGTGGTGTGTAGGAAGTTGCCGCACTGGTGTGGCCATCCTACAATGCTGAAAGTCGGCGTGGGGCGCCCCGTTGGCCTGTGAGTTTGCGTCAGTAGCGGACCGATGTGCGAATAGGCCGAAGGCAGCACAACGCGCCAAGATCCGGATGGCACCGAGGTGGTGTCTAGTAAGTTGTCGCACTTCTGTGGCCATCCTACAATGTTGAAAGTCGGCGTGGGGCGCCCCGTTGGCCTGTGAGATGGTGTCAGTAGCGGACTGATGTGTGAATGGGGCCAAAGGCAGCGCAACAATATTTTCTACTATATTTCCGGTGTAGAAGAGACCACAAGGCGCTGAGATGCCAAGATCCGGATGGCACCGAGGTGGTGTCTTGCAAGTTGTGGTACTGGTGTGGCCATCCTACAATGCTGAAAGTCGGCGTGGGGCGCCCCGTTGGCCTGTGAGATGGCGTCAGTAGCGGACCGATGTGCGAATAGGCCGAAGGCAGCACAACAATATTTTCTGACTGACACCACAAGGCGCTGAGATGCCAAGATCCGGATGGCACCGAGGTGATGTCTAAGTTGCGGACTGATGTGCGAATGGGGCCAAAGGCAGCGTAACAATATTTTTTGTATGGAAGATACCACTAGGCGTTGAGATGCCAAGATTCGGATGGCACTGAGGTGATGTCTAGCAAGTTGGTGTGGTCATCCTACAATGCTGAAACTCGGCGTGGGTCACCCCATTAGCCTGTGAGATGGCGTCAGTAGCGGACCGATGTGCGAATAGGCCGAAGGCAGCACAACGCGCCAAGATCCGGATGTCACCGTGGTGGTTTCATAGTTGAGAGGCACTTCATCTGCAGTGGGGCGCCGAGATCCGGATGGCACCGAGGTGATGTCTAGCAAGTTGCTGTACTGGTGTGGTCATCCTACAATGCTGAAACTCGGCGTGGGTCGCCCCATTAGCCTGTGAGATGGCGTCAGTAGCGGACCGATGTGCGAATAGGCCGAAGGCAGCACAACGCGCCAAGATCCGGATGTCACCGTGGTGGTTTCATAGTTGAGAGGCACTTCATCTGCAGTGGGGCGCCGAGATCCGGATGGCACCGAGGTGATGTCTAGCAAGTTGCTGTACTGGTGTGGTCATCCTACAATGCTGAAACTCGGCGTGGGTCGCCCCATTAGCCTGTGAGATGGCGTCAGTAGCGGACCGATGTGCGAATAGGCCGAAGGCAGCACAACGCGCCAAGATCCGGATGTCACCGTGGTGGTTTCATAGTTGAGAGGCACTTCATCTGCAGTGGGGCGCCGAGATCCGGATGGCACCGAGGTGATGTCTAGCAAGTTGCTGTACTGGTGTGGTCATCCTACAATGCTGAAACTCGGCGTGGGTCGCCCCATTAGCCTGTGAGATGGCGTCAGTAGCGGACCGATGTGCGAATAGGCCGAAGGCAGCACAACGCGCCAAGATCCGGATGTCACCGTGGTGGTTTCATAGTTGAGAGGCACTTCATCTGCAGTGGGGCGCCGAGATCCGGATGGCACCGAGGTGATGTCTAGCAAGTTGCTGTACTTGTGTGGTCATCCTACAATGCTGAAACTCGGCGTGGGTCGCCCCATTAGCCTGTGAGATAGCAGTTCTTTGGATTTGGGCCTGGCTCGTCTGCTGTAGTGGGGCGCCCCTTTACCGTTTCAGTTGCCATTCAGCTGAGTTTCGGCTGCTCTTGATGCTACAGCGACAGGCGGCTGCAACAGGACTCTCAAAATGGCGGCCTGTTCTTTGGATTTGGGCCTGGTCCACTAAAATGGCCCTGGGACACCTTAGAACTCGGACGCTCGATTTTTTTTTCCTTTCCTGTACATGCAAAAAAAGGTAAATGCCCGGTACGTTACACGCTTCATCTGCCACGATGAACTCTCTAGAGGAACCGAAAAAAAATATAGTTGTGGTAACTATACCATGCATTGTCATATGGAGAGGTGGCACCAATTAATTATAGTGCTGCATAAAAGAGATTTGGAGGAGAACCCCTGACCTGCTAGTACATTCATCAAAGAAGTGGCACTGAGAGCTTCAGAGGCAAGGGAAACGGTCCCAAATATTTAGAAGAACTTTGGAAAGATTAAAATAACATGTTTAGATTGTGGCAAATGTATTTCATGTGGACATCTGAGTGTTACTCTAATAAATATAGTATATGAACATCATCATAGTCGATGGTTGGTAGAGACATTTTGACTATATCCTGGACCTGCCCGTCCTCGCCCAAAATGGCGCCAGAATAAATGGGACTCGTAACTCCTTGTTGTGTACTGGTTGCAGAACCTTGAAATCACGAGATACGTATGCAGTTTTGAAGCACATGGCGGGCGGGGACGAGAATTGATTGAATATTTCGACATCCCTATTGATATTAAGTTCTGATGTGTTATTGATTACTGTACTGTTGAAAGTTCGAATTAACGTCACCCATGGTACTTGCCCGCAAATGTATATCTAGATAATTTTATTGTAACTGGCCCTGTCGTATTTTAATTATAAAATGTACGTCCACCGATTCCGTAACTGTTAGACACCTTAGTTCTTGCAACCTAATGGCCCGCCCGTTACGTTCCTCTACAGTGTAAATGTCTATTTATCATATACGATTACAGTTTGCTCCGTGGCCGGCCCACGTGGTTATAGGCTCGTATTTGTATAATGAAATTTTCACAATAAAGGTTTTTAAAAGAAAACATGGTAGTAGTATATACATTGGTAAAGTTTTTAATAATAGTCACTGTTTTAGAATCATTAAAAGGCAAGTGAAATAAAGCAGACCAATTACATGAAGGGTAAAAGGTATAATACGAAGGAACGCAGTAAAGATAAATGGTCAAGGGCTGTTGTGTTTTCTATTCCTGCAACATAAAGTGATCGATAAGAATCTCATATTCAGGCGTATCGGCGACTAAGACAGCAGGTCGACCCTCTTTTGCTCAACGGCTCCGTCATGGGACGAAGAAACGCTCTTTTTCTCGAAAAAAGAATATATTTTACTTGCAGGACAGTTGTAAAATTTCCGGGAAAGTACATTAGCCTGGAACATTATAACATATATTTAAGAAAAAATAATGTTCGGAAGTAATGAAAAGCGTAATTTTTAGGTCATATGACCAAGCCTTTCATCATTACAATAAGAAAAGTAAAATGAACCAATGAAAAGTTTTATTAACAAGTCACATGACTTGTTATGCTTACGTTACGCGCTGCGCGCCCCGGATGACTTCCGGATGCGCTAACGCGGCGCGTCATATGACGCATTACGCGACAACGCAGGTACAGAATATAGTCAAAATGTCTCCACCAACCAGCGGTCGGAACACAACCCCTTTCAGCAGGCTAAATAGTTCTGTTAAATGACAACAGAAGGGACAGGCAACAAGAACCATCAGTCAAAGAGGGGAGGGCTAGTTCTTCTCTACCGGGTTACATTGGGGCGCTACCGGAACTGATCGAATTGGTAGTCTACAGTGTTTCTGGATGTTTCAGACTGAAGCTGGGGTTAGCATGAGAGCAGCACCATTTCGTAGCTCCGTCGTGGTCATTCCGCAACCAATCATGGCAGCCGTTCTTTATCGTTATTTTGGGCGGGGTGGGTGGCGGAGCAGAGCTGTTTTGCAGCCATCATTGTGTGGAGTTCAGTTCATCTCACTAGTTTTGTATTTGTCATGAGGGGTTGTTCCTAATGTTTCTATTTTAGCGAGGTCAAAAAGAGATCCCATTAGTGGCCTACTGATTTTGCTCGATTCCTTTTCTTTTTTTTTACACGATTTTTCGTTATCTGCAAAGACTAAACAGAGTATTGCGACTCTGTGTTTGTTTGTAAATAGAGAATGAACCAAAGAGAACTAATTCTAAAACAGTAAATACTTGGATAACAATGAATCAAATGGAGAGAGAAGCAGGCACGACGGATTACAATGGGGGCAAAGACCTGCGTTAACTACCTTTCACTATCTGCAAAGAGAGAGTACTCCTAATAGAAATGAGGGGGGGGGGCACCATTCAAAGCAGATCAGTGTGCATAAACACGAAAATGTTTTCACTTACCACGTACTTGACATTCGACAGCTTATGATATTTGCTATTAAAAAACCATTGAAATTCACTGAAAAAACCATAGGTTATAGACCATATATAGTTAGGAATTAGCATTTACAAAACCTTGAAAATTCACTGAAAAAACCATAGGTTATAGACCATATATAGTTAGGAATTAGCATTTAAAAAACCTTATTTTACTCACACAAAACCATTGAAATTCCATATATAGTTAGTTGCACTAACTATATATCGCGCACCTGCAATCCACTGCTGATGATGTCACATATTACATCATTCATGACATGGTCAGTGACATCACTGATGACATCACTGATGACATCTCAAATGACATCACTGATGACATCACTGATGACAACATCCAGTGACTGTATGTTTCTGTAAAGTTAAAATGTGTCTTACATATTGAAGAATGAGTGGAAGTATAAGTGTCTGGACAAAGGATTTAGTAGGTGCATGACTGAATGCATGAGTGAGTGATTAAATGTGTCTCACTGAGTGCATGGGTTAGTGACTAAAGTGTCTTAATTTGTGCATCATTATGTCTGTTGTTCTGTAAACTGCTGCATGTTTTGATCAGTAGCTATATGATTAACTATATGGGTTATTGATTGATTGCCCAAGTATTTGCATGGGAGACTGAGTGTGTGTGTGGCTGGATGGGAGGTGTGTGACTCTGTACAGATCAATGTGTACTTGTATCAATGATTGTATAAGAGAGTAAGTATGTGTTAGTATATGGTTGAAAACGTAAGGTGCTCTATGTTTAACTGTATAGAGTAGAAAATGGAAGTGTGATTGATTCTTTACAGGACTGACTAGGTGTGTGAGTAACTCCATGGATGAGTGGCAGAGTGTGAGTGTCTGTATAGGTGTATGAGTGCATATGATTGTGTTGTAAACATGAGTGATTGTATGTATGAATGATTGTATGGGTGAATGAGTGAATGTGTGTGTAGACGTAGGAATCAGTGAGTACGTATGTAGTAACTAGTATTGGTGTGTCAATGGTTTCAAAAATTATACTCTGTTTTTAACACTGGGTGAAACAGAGGTTATATTAAAATGTGAGGAGATGCATTGTATTGTCACATGAATGATATCATCAGTGATGTGATCATTGATGTCAAGTGAGATGTCATCAGTGATGTCATTTGAGATGTCATCAGTGATGTCATCAGTGATGTCACTGACCATGTCATGAATGATGTAATATGTGACATCATCAGCAGTGGATTGCAGGTGCGCGATATATAGTTAGTGCAACTAACTATATATGGAATTTCAATGGTTTTGTGTGAGTAAAATAAGGTTTTTTAAATGCTAATTCCTAACTATATATGGTCTATAACCTATGGTTTTTTCAGTGAATTTTCAAGGTTTTGTAAATGCTAATTCCTAACTATATATGGTCTATAACCTATGGTTTTTTCAGTGAATATATATATATATATATACACACACACACACTTACCTGCGAAATGCTTACATTTGCATTGTAAAGGCATGCGTGTTAAAGGAATATGCATGTTAAAGGCATGCGTGGAAAAGCATTTGTGGGGTAACGCACGCATTGTAAAGGCCTGCGTGGTAATGGCATGCGTGGTTCCATCATACATACAGTCCATTCAATATTAGCATTTGTAGAGAGTCTCATAATGTTATTGATGCACCAAGTGCTTCAGGGTGGTTGAGTATGAGCTTCTCGGTTAGTTGTGCATGGAGGGTAGCACGTGGGTTTACAATAGTGGCACAAGTGGGAAGAGTTTGCGTGTTGTGCATGAGGTTCGTATCGATGCTCCAAATGTGTGACTGCAAACTTGTCACTGTGCATAAACCTGCTGGGAAGTAGAGAGCTGTGAGACAGAAAGAGTTGATTTTACTTATACCTACCAGCTTGCATTAATAGACTACTCAGTTAATTTTGAATGGTTGAGCGAGTGTAGGATAATAGGTAATTTTGTGTGGGAAGCATTTCAGTGCTGTGCCGGAGGATCATAGGGGTTCTCCTTTAGTGTTTTGCCAAACCTGTTCCTGAGCCTAAGCATGGAATGAAGCAGAAAGATGTGAGAGGGACAGTCATGGTTGCAAATAGTACCCTACTTGCCATCTTCAGGATTGGTTTATAAGTTTGTTTTTGGCTGACTGGGTTTTGTGTGTGTGCATTTGCAACCTGGTGTATTGAGCAGTGTTGGATGTCCTTCCTGATTTGAAGAGTGGCCAATAAAGGAAGAATTTGGATGAGAATGTTCTGCCCAAGCTTCAAAGGAGCGCTCCAAATATGCTGCTGGGTAGGTATAACCGGGGAAAACAGAAACATGGATTACGCTGTGATCCCATTCAACAATCTTGGCAAAGACATCTATTGTTTAACACGGATGGAGCTTTTTTTCTTGCAGGTGTATTACTCGTTTCCAAATGGACAGCAATGAGGCATTTTTTAATGAGGCATCCGGTTTCAGAAATTCTCTCTTTTAACAAATAAAGGATAAGGGTGGTGTCCTGTGATAAACCTCAGGAAACTGATCATTATTCTGGCATACAGTTGTTACATAATGGAAAGTATCCTCCTGCTCAGACGTATCTAGTTACAGGATGATGGGTTGGCATACCCTCAAGAGCAGACATCTTTCGATGGTAGTGTGTGAGAACCACAGCTGCTAACTCAGCTTATATGGAAAAGGGATCAAAGGGAATTCACATGCCTCAAATCAGGCCAAACAGAAGAACAAAGGGTTAAAATCTAGAGGCCTACTAACTAAAAAAAAATCTCCTGTACACAAAAGCCTTTCAAAGATGTGTTGAGTTGAACGAAAATGCCATACGTTAATTGCTGGTTAGTGTGACGCTTTCATGTTTCCTTTCTTGTCAGACCTTTGTCTGGCACAGTGCTGTCATACAGGGATTCCGTTGTACCACACCACAAAATGCAAACAAACAATGTTTGCAGTACTGCCTTCTACATTTTTTCCAGGTGTTTGATTAGGATTAGTTTATGGATTTCGATTTCTGAAGCCTTTGTCTCAGAATCATGATTCCCTCTCGGATTCTGATGTGTTGGTTTCCTTTGACATTGTGAAGAGCTTACGGGGCCAGAACCGACTTAGGAGCAAGAGCTGGGTTAGAAAAACAAAATGCCTCCCACTTTGGGCTACATGGCTGCCAAGGAGTGAGTGTGAGTGCAACCCTTTAAAGGAAGGTCCCCAGGAGTGGTTTTCCAAAATAAAGTCTCATTTCTCCCTTCTTACTTTATTTCTCCTTTCCATTTTTCTTTCCTTCTTTCTATTTTTCTTTTGTTTCTGACAACCTTCTTCCCCTCCTGTTTGCTTGTTTCTTTTCATCTTACGTTCCTTCTCTGCATTCTTCTAAACTCCTTTCTTTTGCGCTCCCCCTCTATTTGTCTTGCACAAATTCCTTGCGATTTTGATCATTCCTCTTTTTTCTATAACCATGTTTGGTACTTTTGTGGCTTCACGCCACAATGGTGTCTTTGCATCTTTTTTCTGTTATTTACGTGTGCCTTCCTCTGCCTTGATTGCAGAGAGTTACAGTTGAAAGTTAAGAACTGCTATAAAAGCCCATGACGCCTCCCTCAGGGCTTAATTCGTGAAATAATAAGCGCTGGGGCCCAAAGATTTCACAGGGGGCCACGGCGGGAGCTGCTGGATGCCAAAGTTGCCGAATTCCCAGGTCTAATACTCTTGGTTCCGCCTCTTTCATCCATCAGTGTATGCTCCTTGCCACTTTATCTCGCGTTTGCAGCTTCTCTTTCTTCATCGCTTTCTCCCTTTGTCACTGTTTTATGTTCTTCCTTAGCTTCCTCCTTAGCACCCCTTTTTTTGCATTTTTCTTTCTCCTCTCGCTGACTCAAAGTCTTGGGAGGAAAGATAAGTACCGCTCGCCAAAAATGAGTGTCAGTGGGCCCCACCTGCAAACACTGGCTCAAATTAAGCACTGCCCCCTCTCAAGCTGGTATATTAGGTGCTTCACTACACCCTTGCCTAGGGCTCTGCTCTTAGAGCAGGATGGGCTGCCATGGCCCAACCATGCTTTCACAGTCCACTCTAGTTGCAGCCTCCTAAATCGCAGGGCTGATTTCCACACTTGCCAGGGATGGCTTTGGTTTCCAGTCCGGCCCTGGCTGTTTGGATCATGGTAATGAAGTTTCCAAAGCTTCAGGCTTACAGAAGGAATTCCAGCCCTAAGTGGATGCCTGATTTACAGGTTCTGCAAACAAGAGGTGGATTCTTGAAATGGCTGCCTTTATGAAGAAAGAAGGCCACAGGTTACAACACATCATCCTGGAATGTGTAGTTTGGCCCTTTCAAAAAATGTTCTCTTTGTGTTGCTGCCGTGGTAATGCAGTACCCGCAGGAGAACTTCCAGTGACCTGTTGCTAATTACTACAGCAAAGAGAAAAAATTGTACCCTAGGTTGAAATAGAAGAGAGGTTTTAATTGTATTCCAAAGTGCGATTAACCCACCTGAGTTTTGGATAGTACATATAATTAACCACACCTGATACCAGTATTAGCTCTGTGTGTGTGAGATTAATTATGATCCACTCCACAATGGCTAATATGGACTTCTTATCCAGTTTTGTCTGAAAATCTTCATCACCTACTCGAAGCTTATATTGACAGATCCACTCTGCTTGTAAAAATACGCTCCATTCTGCTTCTTTGTTGCAATGCCTTCCAGGCTGCTAACTCTAGTCAAGCTCCTGAACCATGCACCTTCCAAAGTGGTAAAACACTGTTACCATTTTTCCCTTGTCGGGGCAGATTTACAAACACTTGCAGCACTTTTGCGCCACTGTTGCGTTACTTTTTGTGACTCAGCGGTGGCATAAACAATGCACCATGTTCCGGCCCATTTACAAAGTGACTCATCTAGGGAGATGTGTCATATTGTAAAGTCCTTCCCCACATTATACCTGCATCACGAATAATGTATGCAGGATGGGCGTTCCCATGCAGGAAAGCTTCGTAGAAGTGACGCAGAGAAATCTACAAGATTCCATTGCGCTACTTCTAGGACGCCACTGTGTCAAAACCTTAAGCCTGCTTGAAGCAGGCGAAAGTAGTAACTCAGTGTATTGAGTATAGGCTTCCCCCAAGCATTGCTGGAGTTGCGTCATGCTTGCAACACAACCATGCGTGACTTTTGCACCGACAAAAGTGTCAACATTTTTGATGCATCTGTCAATCCTTGCACCGTGGTGCGCTGTATTGTAAATACGACACATCCATGGTGGCCTAAGGGTGTCTTTGGCCAGTACAAGGAAACTGACGCATCTCTGCTCTAACGCAGAGATGCGTCAGTTTCTTGGAAATAAGCCCAGAAGCTTCCATGGTGGAACAGGGATTTCTTTGCCCGACGCAAGGAAACTGACACATCTCTGCTCTAACGCAGAGATGTGTCAGTTTCTTGTAAATAAGAAATGCCATTATCTGTAGTCCAGTACAACAGCTGTTGTTTTAAACTAACATTACTTGACATGTTTGTAACCCATTAGACTGAGCAAATGCCAAGATGGATTCCGTATGTGGCTACATTTGTCCATAAGAACAGTTGAGCAACAATGAATGAATAGGATATTTTCCAGAAAACATATTGTTGGGTAGAGATGCTACTTGAGAGGTGTGATTTATTTCAACATATCAACTGGATGGTAGCAGGCTGAGAACCAGCTTCTATCAGACTGAATTCTGCCTAGCCACTATTGAGAAATAAACTAATTTCTACAACAGTGGATGGCTTTGGTGTTTTACAAGAAAAAATATGTACACCTGGTTAAATGATCTGTTAGAATCTCCTTCTAGTCCATTTACAAGATTGAGCAAATATTGAAAAATAGATCCATGGTCTTGGATGCCCAAAATGGTTTATTGGTTTAGCTAGCATGGATAAGATCCTTCAAGCAAAGCAGTGAGTATACTTCTTGCATTATGCTTCTACAACACGTCTCAGACAAGGAAAGTGATATTGTCTATTACAAAGTCTAGAGTTGTATCTGTTTGTTAACTTTTATTCGGATGACTAAGTGCATACGGTACTTGCTTTCTGAATTTCACAAATAACACAAGTTTATTAATTACATGTATGATGGTTGTTAGTTATTAGCTCTTTGGTCAAAAGTCTCCTTTTGACAACCGGTCAAGTTCAGTCTGGCAGCAAGATATAGTGTTCTGGGTTGTTACACCTCACTTTGTTTGGTTTGTCCTATGCTTTTTGGTCTTTAGCACTTCAGTTGTTCGTGGATTAGGAGTCAAGACTGACGTAAGAGAGAGTACCTGGATTTCCACCACATCCAAACTGAGTAGTCACTCTTCAAAATTACCCGTCTTGCCCCTACAAACTCTACACTCCACCTGGAAAACCAGGGAAGAGGTTATGAGTTTTGTCAGTAAAGGAAGCAATCTATGAAAGAAGGGTGACAATAAAGGAATTTAACATTATATATGTAAGATGCATGTCCGTATTTCTTTAGTATTTGATGTATGAGGACAGTTGCCTAAACACGTGTAATAGCCACTTTATACCAGTCATTGTCTTATCAAGTTCCTTTTACTGCTTGGCATGATGAGTCCTCAGACTTATTTTCTTGACTCCAAAGCAAGAAATGAAACGCTGTACTCCTTGAAACTAAAGAAACTCACTAACACTTATGTCTATTCAGTGAAAAGTGAAAAATATACAGTGATATACACAGTAACATTGTTTTTGGGACAACAACTGGTAGTCCTCAGGTTCTGCAGATTGGCTTGTCTTGTGTGCTGGAGAGCAAACACTGCTCGAGCCAACAGCTCCTCTCCTTCAAAAATGTACTCAATGTAAACATTGTTGGAAAGCAATGAGATGTTTCCGGATGTGGGGGCATACTAGCAAGAACCCCGTTTTAGCAGCAGGAAACTGCCGCTAAAACTGCGATAATGGGCTTGCTAATATGTGTTATAGAATTCCAATAGAAGCCGAGGTTAGATGTGCAGGACATCTAATCTGGCCTTCTATTGGAATTCTATAATGCATATTAGCAAGCCCATTATCGCTGTTTTATCTGCAGTTTCCTGCCGCTAAAACAGCGATAATTTTAACGAGGTTCTTGCTAATATGCCCCGTGCTCTGTATATGCACTTCAGTAAAACACTAGACTGCTTTCTGCAGTGTGAGCGATTTTCTCCATCTAAGATGGCCTCTGAGTCATTTGTCTCTAGTAGTATGGTGGCACAAACTCTACGTTGTGGCATTTGTCGTCATGAGCTGGGCCTCTACCCAACTACAGGAGGCAAGAATTCCACAATGTCACTTCGGCTGTTCGAATACCTGCAGCTCCTGGCAATATCTGTGGTGACCAATTAAGGAGCATACCAATAATGTTCCATAAAAAGAAGAACCTAGCTTATCCCCCTCACAACTGTATGTCTAATTTTACGTACCCCGAATGTGCAACTCTCGTTCCCTTTCCTCGTCCTATACCCTTTTATTTGGCATCTTCCTTGGTTAATCTGAGTAACTGAAATTTTCAGGTTCAGGTGATTACAATGTACAACTGGAGATGCTTTGGATATTACACCCCGACAGTCTTTTAGTCCGATATTGCTTTTGGTTCTCAGATTCAACTTGATCACCGATCATTCTGGTCTCTGATTCCTTAGTTAATTTCTCTTTATATGAGGGGAGACAAATGGGTTAATTTTGAAACATTTTGAGATTGAAGGGAAGGGGCCATGCTGAATCTTGGATATCTTGTTTCTCTCTCAGTAGAAAAATAGTTGGTGATAAAAAACTTAGGCCATAGAGTTCTTCTGTCTTCTGAACATACCTTAGGAGAACTTGGCCTAAGTGACAGTTGAACCTTTGACTGTAGTTATGGGACATCTCAAAGGCATTTAAGCAGGGGAACCTTGGAGGAGTCACAGAAAATAGCACTTTTGACAGTGTTAGTGATGAAAGACTCATGGCTTATATATTCCCAGTGAGAATATCCGTCACGTTTGTGATGGGGTAACCCTGTGCTCCAAGATCGTAAACAGGCCCACAGTGTTCAGTTTCTCTCCTTAGGAGAGAAGGATGCTTTGAGGTTAAAGGGTGCCGTTCACTGCCAACTCTGACTACCTTGCAGTATCGCAATGAATGCAAAGGGTGTGGAAAACTAGATCATGCCATACTCAATGTCGCAAGTGACTTCTTCTCTCAATGACTATCCATAAATGATTGCCTGTTAATGCCATATGGGGCTCAGCCATTCCCTGGTGCCAGGTTGCAGCTTACTTCTTGCTTGTTTCCGGTCCAGGGAAGGCATGGCTTGGCAGTTCGGGCTGGACTGTTCCCATGAGGCACAGGGTCAGACTGATTTGCATATAGCCATGTCTGAACTGGGGTGGCAGAGTGGGCTAAAGAACGGTGATGGATCAAACCCATATCTTTTGACTGGGTGTGAGTGTTTGATTGGTTCTGATGCTCCGTCCATCACCACCCCCCTTTTGTACTACTTCTGCTTCCCAGCAGGTCCTGCGCACCCTGGCTCTGAATCTCTCCGGAAGATGATGCTGGACCCATGCTCTGAATCAAGAGTTGGGAACCGGGGTTTCCAATATTTGGCAGATGGCCTGGTTCTGCTCATCTCTGACCCAGCCTATCAACTACCAAAACTTACTTTTTAATCTCCATCACACCCAGATGAACAATTTATGGGATCTGGGGGCGTAAATGCTTTCGGCTATGCCCCAGTTACACACATTTTATTTTCAAAGCCATTCAACATTGTCAGTGCTCGCAATAAAATGCTAATTTATGGCAAAGTGAAGCTTGTAATTCTCCAGTCTCCCTCTTTAAAATACATAAATGCCACTGCTCCCAAAGTGCAGAATCTGTGTCGAAATTCTAAGCATATGAAAATCCAGCACCATCAAAGAGTGTGGTGGTGAAATGTACTATAAAAGTTAAGAGCCTTTGGTACAGGGATATCCGTTTTAGATCCAGGACACTCAAGTCCACAGCAGGTTTAAAAGATTAGAACAAAAGATGTATTTGCATACAATTATAAATTGAATTAATTTACCTAGGGGTTAAATGGATACAATTGCGTGACCACCACCTCTTTTTGGACCTACACAGGACTTCCCTTTAGACATTCCTGCTTTAGAAGTGGGACCATCCTTTATCTACAGGAAGGCCCCCCCTTCATGCACATAAACAATCCTTAAATGCCACTTTATAACTAAAATGTGTACTGCTTAAACGCAGCACACACAGAAGCTGCAAAACAGCATTTTAAAAAAAGTATTGTTTATGTACAGGAAGGTCCCCCTTCCTCCACATAAACAATCTTTGGCCTTTTGCTGTTTTCACGTGTGCTGCACAATGCACAACACACGAAAACAGCAAAAACAAGAAGTAAACATTTCTCCTCGTTGCGCCAGGGTTAGACCAGGTTTTCCCTGGTCTTAATTCTGGCACTGCTTCTTATTTACGCCTCCCTTGTAAATAGGAGGCAGCATCAGAATCAATGGGTGTTGCGGTGGAACGCCCACCGGAACACCCACTGCCCTCCCTTTTCACGCTAAGTGTAGCATGAAAGGAGACCTTATTTACAAGGCAGTGTTAAGCGATAGGGGCTTGTACATATCCCCCACAATGTTTTGTTTCATAATTGATTCATAATTCCAAAATGATTTGGTAGGAGATCACCCTCAAATGTCCCTTGAAGTGGTGCTGCTCAGTTGGACTGAGAAAATTGTGGGGTGGTATGACAAAATTTGCTGGTGTTACTAGTCCGACTTTGGTTGCAAGAATAGTGAAAATCATCCAGAGGGCACTTAATACTACTCTTAACACTCAGTTGTAGCAATATATCATGGCTGAACATTGTGTTAGGTGAAGGGAAGTAGAAAAGGACTTAAGAATAGTAAGTCTACACTTATCTCTGTATGCTTACCTTGTTGATAAGGTGGTAGTCAATTTAGTGAATGCAATATTTTTGTATACTGGTACATTGACCAAAATATAGTTAAATAGAACCCCCAATTGGGCTTTGGGAGGGGCGGCCGACCAGCGGGAGGCCTGTCCCCCCGGGGGATTTTGGCCCGGGGTGGCTATGAGGGCAGCCAGTAGCTCAGCTGGGCTGGTTGTGCTTTGTGGGCTCTTTTTGGGCTGGTTGGGCCGGTCTTGGGCAACCTTTGCGCTTGGGGCATATTTAACCGGACATTTTGGGAAACTACCCACCATTTTGGTGGTAGTGACCCAACAGCCGGTTGTAGGGTACCTGGGGGGTTTATCTGTTTTGTTTCTGTGTTGTGGCTTCTCTGTTTTATCTGTCTCTTGTGGCATGTGGCATTTGGCTTTGCCTTTTGTATTTGGCCTGTGGCCTGTGGCATTTGGCTTTGCCTTTTGTATTTGGCCATGGGTGTATAATTTGGGCTTCTCTGTCGCGTGTGGTGGCCGAGGTGCTTTGGGTTTGCATTTCCTCTTACCTGGGCAGTGGTCTTGGAGGGAGTCGCGCTGCGTGTGTTTCAGCGCGGATTACCTCGACACCGTGTGACTCCGGCGATGGAGGCTTGCGAGGACCCCTGTCAGGGTCTAAATACTTTTTGCTGTCTGAACCACACAGGAGCAGAATGACGCTAGATCCCAATACCCTTCTCAGAACCAACCCTGCTAGGTCTTTTAGTATTCCATTGCAGGTAAGTTCTAAGGGGGGAAAGGGGTTGGGATAGAGAAGAATTGTTTGCTAGGTTGTATGAGAAGTCTTCAATCAAATCTCTTTTCTTTTCATTCTTAGGTACAATCTGCACTTGAACCTGCTATTCCTTAAAGTAAGAAAGATAAGGTAAGTATTTATTTCTGTATTCCTAATTTACGTAATATTTGGGTTTCTCTTTCTTTCTATTAACTCACTGTTAAGAGACTTGAGTGGGCCTTGAACTGGGGTTTCTGGAGTAGGATGACTGTTCTTTCTGTCTTTAATTAGTTCTTAAACAATGCTTCAGAACTTAGGTTAAATGTTAAAAGGAAGAGTTCCTTTTATTCGAGCCTTCCATTTTAATGTTTGCTGGAAGCACACTTTATTCTGCCCTGGGTTTTAATGTTTGCTGAAGAGTTCATTTATTCTGGCTATATAACATTACTGGAGTACTTTAACTGGGCCTTCACTTATTTATCTTCAGACTTAACACATGGCAAGAGAAAGAAGAGTGAACAAGTTGCCTGGCTTTTGACTCTGACTTAACCTTTTAATTAATTCTCTGAAGAGTGAACAAGTTTCAGTCAAAGAAGACAGGTGATTCTGGAACAGATGAATAAGACAGCTTGTTTTAAAAAGCGTTGTATTTAATATTCTCAGCTAAGGAAAGCATTTACTGAAAGGTTGTTCCAGTTTTCAAATAAAGGAAAATATATTCTGACTTAGTTTCCTTTTTAAATAGAAATTTATCTCTGACACGATAACCTTTTCTCACAGAATGTTTTATATTAGCTACATAGTTTAGCACTAACCTGATTAGTGAGGGAATGTAGTTCCGACAAAGCTAACCCCGATTTTATCGCAACTACCCTATCTGACTTCCACGATGCTGGGAAAACAGGTGCTCTTCCAATTATTTCTTCAGTAAAGTGCGCAGTGGAATGTTGAAGCTCACTTCACCAGGTGCTCTGAAGCCTAAAATACTAGACTGCTAACATTGGTGTGCTGTTGCAGTATGTGCATGTTGGCAGCCATCTTGGAGTTCCATCGGTGCCAACAAGCACTCCAGCTTGAGGGATGAACTGACTTTTGATAACTTAGTAGGGGGGAGATGGTAGCCAGCATTGCGTTAAAAGGAGGAAACCTCCCGTGAGTCCTGACAACCCCAGAGTGGTGGAGGCCTTCCGCCTCCTTAAAGAAGCGGGCCGCACCGATATGCTGTGGCCCAGAGTGAAGGTGAGGCCGCGGCGGCAAGCAACGCAGCGGCGGCAGTGATGGCAGTGGAACCGCCTCGTGTGCGGCGGTGGTTGGGGGCAGGGAGCGCGCCCAGAAGGAAAGAGGAGGGTGTGCAGCGCGGCCGCGTGTATGGTGAGGCGGTTGCCAGGGGGCAGAGGGGGGGAGGTGGGGCGCGGCGGCCCCAGATTAGGTTTGTGGAGGGGACTGGGGGGGCACCTCGAGGGGCAGCACCCGCGGGAGGTTTGTTGCGGGAGGAGCGGGGTAGTGGTCGGCAGCGGAGGCAGGGACGGGGCCCAAAAGGAGGTGACCAGACGCACGAGAAGGAGCAGGCAGGGGGGATGCCCCCGCGCACGAGAGCGTTGGGGTTTTTTCGCTATTGATTGATAATTCAGACACTGAGGGGGATGGATAGAGGGAGGGTGCTGGGGGTGCCCAAGGGGGGATTGGGAGTCCAGGGGGGGTGCCTAGGCCGCTGTCCTCTGGGGGGAGGGCGGTTGCCAGTGAGCACGGGGCCGGGTGCGGGGGTGATGATTTATCGGGGGAGGAGGCAGGGGGGACCTGGGCTGGAAGAGCTCGGGGAGCGGGCCAGCGCACAAGGAGGGGTCCAGGCACATGGGGGGATGGGGTGGACGGGGGCCCGCGGGGGGGCTCAGGGGCGGAACAGGGGTGTCTGGGGCTGGGGTGGGGCGCCGGGGTGGTGGTCCGTGCGGCGGGAGATGGATTCGTTGGTGTGGAGCGGGGGGGAGGAGGAGGGGGACAGTTGGGGGGATGGGGCAGGGATGGCGGGGCAATGGAGGAGAGTGGGGGTGTGACGGTATACCCCAGCTCATCGGGGGTCATTCATTGGGGGTGGGGAGGGGGACCTGGGGGCGCGGCCGGACTGGGGTGGCTCTGGGGAGATGTGGGGTCTTTTTAACCCCGGCATGCTGGACTCCACCTAGTTTTCTCAACAGGAGCACGTGGAGAGGTGCTCGGGAGAGCAGCATGCGGCTCCAAACCACCGAGAGGATGGGCCGGCTCTGCTTTATGCGGGCAGTCGTGCTCCCACGAGGGACCGGATGGTAGAGTCCTACGGGAGGCGGGGCGGTAGGTCCCCGCCAGCCCCACCCCGAAGTGTCGAAACGGCTGCCGGGGAATGGGGGCGGAGGTCCGTCAGTGCTGATTGGGACCCCGAGATGGAGGTGGAGGAGCCCAGAAGGGAGAGTGTGGACTTGGGTGAACTGTTGCGTAACTGCAAGGAGAAGGCAGAGCTTAGTAGGCTGGAGCCCATGGAGGGCGGCCGGTGGCAAGACGTGGATCTGGGGGGGCGTCAGCTGGATTATGACAACACAGAGGAAGGAGTGATTCGGGAGGGGTGGGGCTGGACGGGGGGGACCGGAGTAATGTTGTTGCTAGTGTTTTGCAGGCCCCTAGGAGATGAGGAACGGAGACAGTGGCGGCTCCCTATGCTCCACTGGTGAGGCGGTGGGATCCAGTGCAGACGCCGACCGTAACGCCAGGTAAGGATGTTGGCGGAGCAGGGAACGGGTCGGGTGGGGCGCACCGGGGTACAGTGTCCGTGGGCACTGATGCAAAGGGAGGGGAGGAGGGAGTGCGGCTTAGTAAAGGGATGTACGTGAGAGACACAGGGGTGGGCCCGGACGTGGAGGGTGTCGGTGGGGCCGGGGTCACTAAGCCAGAAAGGGGTGGCAAGGGCGGTGACGTTGGGAAGGAGAGCCATGACATACCGGTGCGTAAGCTGCCATATATGGGCATCACTAAGCCCCTGGGGGCGCACTTGTCCTTGGCCACCAAGGAGAAGATTTGGAAAGGGGATTATGTGGCCATCTTGAAACTCTGACATCGTGAGCTGACGGCGAAGGAGGGGTCAAAAGAGAAAGAGCAGGAACTGGTGAAATGTGCCTCTGACCATAGAAAACTGGACAGCTGGGTTTTTGATATTCACCAGCGTGTACTGTTAGAAGTACCCGGAGCGGGCGGGCGTGCTTTTCAAGTATATGGACGTGATCCAAAGGGCGCAGGTCACGTATGGGGGCTACACGAGGTCGCACTATGAGGAGGAGTTCCGGGCGTGAATGGTGGGGGACCCGGACGCGAAGTGGGGTGAGAACGACGCGGACTTGTACCACCAGACGATGGGGGGAGCAAAGTTTGGTGAGACCATCTACACGGCTCATCCCTTTCAGGTTCGCCCCGCCCGTGGAGGGGTGGGACAAGGAGGGGCTGCCACAAACGCCGCGGTCGGCGCGTGTTGGGATTACAACAAGGGCACGAGTGGCAGACAGTATTGTCGATTCCGGCATGAATGCTCAAAGTGCGGGAAGCGCCACCTGGTGGTACACTGCTGGGGGGTTGGGGGCGGTATGCAGGGTCAGCAGCCCGCGATGGCAGGAGCACAGCCTGGGGGCAGGGGAGGAAAAGGGGGGGTCAGGGGAAATGGGGAAAGGCTCATACACCGGTCAGGCTGGAGCTGCTGGAGACCCTCCTAGCATCTTATCCATGGACCGAAGACGCGGGTGTGTTGTGCCGGGGGTTCCAGGAGGGTTTCTGTTTGAGGTATGAGTGTCCGGGGATTGCTCGATGGGCAGAGAATTTGAAATCGTTCAACGCACACAAGGCAGTAGTGCGGGACAAGTTATTCAAGGAGGTGCGGGAGGGATGGATGGTGGGCCACTTTCGGGAGGCGCCCATCCAGGATTTGATTATTTCTCATATTGGCGTCGTGCCGAAGAAGGAGCCGGGTCAATTTTGCCTGATTCAGCATCTGTCGTGGCTGGAAGGGACGTCGGTGAACGATTACATATCGACGGAGCTGTCCTCGGTATCATACTCATCCGTGGATGTAGCACGGCGGCTGGTGCCGTCGGTGGGGGGGGAGCCCTCATGGCGAAATGCGACATTAAGTCGGCATTCAGGCTGCTGCCGGTGCATCCGGAGGATCACCAGTTGTTGGGGATCCAGTTTGATGGGGATACATTTGTGGATAAGGCGTTGCCCATGGCGTGTTCGATCTCGTGAGCCTTGTTTGAGCGCTTCAGTACCTTCTTGCAGTGGGCATTTTCCTGGCACACTGGTAATGAGGCGGTGACGCACTACCTGGATGACTTCTTCTGGGGGGACGGCCTGGTTCGGCGGACTGCCAGCAGCAGCTGGACGGTTTCATGGAACTCAGAGAAGACGCAGGGTCCCAGTACAGTGCTGTCATTTCTGGGAATAGAGCTTGGCTCCTTGGCCATGGAAGCACGCCTGCCGGAGGAAAAGAAGGTGCATATGATGGCATTGGTGGGCAGCATGTTGAAGAAATAGAAGATGACGGTTCGGGAGGTCCAGGTTTTGTTGGGGCATCTGAATTTCACGTGTCGCCTTCTTCGGGCGGGCTGTATATTTTGCAGGCGGCTGGGTATGGCGCTGTCCGGTCTCACGTTGCCGCATCATCACCTCCGATTGTCCGCAGGGGCGAAAGAGGACCTGCGTATGTGGCGAGCTTTTCTGGAGCGCTTCAATGGCATGCCCATAGCGCCCCCGAGGACTGGGAATGGGATGTAACCATCTCGACCGATGTGGCAGACGGTTTTGGTTTGTACTGGCAGGGGCGGTGGTGTGCAGAGGAATTGCCACCACATTGGCAAGGCGGGGGACGGAGCATTGCTTTCTTGGATCTCTTCCCGCTCGTGGTGGTAGTGACGGTGTGGGCACAAGAGTTGGCGCACAAGCAGGTGATTTTTAAAGTAGACAACATGGCAGTAGTGTAGGTCGTTAACAGACAGTCCGCCAGGGACCCACAGGTGCTCAAGCTGATGAGGGTGTTTATTATGAGGTGTTTTGAGCATGATATTTTGTTTCAAGTTCGGCATGTTCCCGGGGTGGACAATGACATTGCGGATGCTTTGTCTCGTTCACAGTGGCAGTGGTTCCATGAGCTAGCACCGGAGGCGGACGAACATAAGACGCCAGTGCCAATGGGGCTGTGGTACGTGGGAGAGACCTGATCGGGTCGTACAGCTGGTAAGAGCATTCGTGGCGGTTTCTACCTAGAGAGCGTACGAACAAGCGGGAAATCCGGGAAGGTGGGGCGGTGCAGCAGGATGATCGCTGGCTGCGGTGCGAACAGGTGGTGCAGTTTATGCTGCGAATGATGGACAAAGGGATGTCGAAGGTGACGATTGCCGGCGAATTGGCGGCAGTCGCCTTCATGGGGAAGTTGTGGTGGAGATATGCGCCATCCGCGGGGGAACTGGGTGCGCCTTTGTTGGAAGGTTGGGCATGGGAGAAGGGTGCCAGAGTGTGTCGGCGCCGGCCCATCACTGCGGGTATGCTCGTCACTTTGATTCAGTTTTTGTCATCCATTTGCCACAACCGGGAGGAGACTGTTCTGTTTTCCACGCTCATGTCGTGGATGTATTTTGGAGCGTTTTGAGTCTTGGAGCTGGTGGGGATCAGGGGGGGGGCCTGGGGTCTGGTGGGGGGACGTGGAACTGAGGACTCGGGAAGTGGCGGTGAGGTTACGACGTTCTAATACCGATCAACGGGGTGTGGGAAAGTGGGTCGTGATGGGTCCGGTGGAGTCTGGTGCGGTATGCCCGGCGGGTTGGGGTAGGTTGTTGGCGTCTGCGCGTCAAGGGGGTCAGGGGAAGTTTTCTGCTGGGAGGACCAGAACAGGGTGACGGCGGCTCAGTTGCTAGGGGTCCTGCGGCACACCCTACGCGCCATGGGTGAGGACCCGAGGGTTTTTGGGACACACTCATTCCGCATTGGGGTGGTGACGGATGAGGCAAGATAGGGTTGTGGGAGGGAGGAACTCATGCGCTTGGGGCGTTGGAAGTCGGACTGCTACAAGACGTATATCAGGCGGAGGAGAGTGGGGTTGGAGAGCAGCGCTTGATGGCGTTTTTTCCTGTGGCTCACATAAATGTCTTTACAGGTGCAGTGGCGGGGTTGGAGGAGGCTGTCCTGTCCATCCTCATTGTGGGTCATTCCTTCGTGAAACGGACAGAATGTGCAGAGTGGGAAAAGTACCGGAGTTTGAATCTGGGATTGGATCCAGGGTTGTATGTATGTCAAGGGCAGGGAAAAGGGGGTATGCGGTGGCATGAGCTGTTGCCAGCGCTGAGTAAGGTGGTCAGGAGGGGAGTGTGTCCGGATGTGCTGGCTATACACCTAGGGGAGAACGATTTAGTGCAGTGCAAGGGACTGCCTTTAGTCAAGCAGATTTGTTGGAAGTGCGGCGCCAGTGGTCAGGCTGCCATGTTATATGGTCAGAATTGGTACTGAGGCGGATATGGAGAGGAGCGGAAAGGCTGGCGGCTATAGATAGGGCGCGCAGGAAGATCAATAGGGAGATGAGGTGTTTTTGCTAGAAGGAAGGTTTGGGTAGGATGGAACATCCAGAACTACGCTACGGGGCAGTGTATTTTTTTCGGGAGGACGGAGTACACCTATCTCGGTATGGGATGGTGTTGTACATTTTGCAATTGAAGGAGGCGCTGGATAAGGCCATAGGAGTATGCCAATATCCTAAGAGACTGGATGCCTAAGGGGGGTCGAAAGCCATCAGGACGACTTTCGAGTAGCGTTTTTCCTAAAAGTGCAGGGGGGAGTTTATGAGGTCTGTGTTTACAGTTGGGTAGATATAAGAAGTTACATAGTTAGGTAGGTAGGAAAGTTGGAAATTGCAAGTTGGTGTTTATAATTGTTGCAGGGGGGATCCAATTTTAGGGGTGGGGGAGCGGGGTATGATAGGAAGTATATATTTAGTGAGGTTTAGTTTTGTTCGGCACAGGCCAAGGGTATGTATTTCAATTGTAAGGTGCACCTGTTTCCAATAAAGCGGCCCTTTACACACCAACAAGCTGGTCTGTGGTATGTGCTGCCCCTCCCCACCCCATTATGGGCCCAAAGACTGGAAATGCCAGCATTGTGCACTGGTTTCTCAAATCCGCCCAGGACTCTTCTTTAAATAACTTTTTCACATGAGCTTATATAGAAATGCCAGGTTCCCAAAGCTCATGAGCCTCAGATCAAGCCACTTAGAGCTTAAAGCATCATCTGTGTCTTGGTTTCGTAACCTTTTAAAAATGGTCCATGTTGATATTTCACCACAATATCAATTACATTTGTTTTGCAAGGGACCTGATTACAGCAGACCAGCAGTTCTTAACCTGGGATGCATGGAGTTTGGGCATCCACAATGGCTACTCGGTGGATCTGCAACTGTTTAGAAAATTACATAATAAGAGCAAATTATTAAAGTGTAAATAGTTTTAAAATAAAAAATGAAAATGGTAAAACACTCTGCATAAGTGAAAGAATTTGAAATTGAATTCCAAAAATGAAGTTGCTTTCTTTTTTTTTTTACAACAAATTTTATTGACATATTTATACCCATAGGGGCGAACACCCCACAAGCAATGTTCATGCACAGTACAGACTATAGGTAAATAAACTGCTGGTGAGGGCAGCACCTGAGGATCAGTAAAACATTCGAACCAACATCCCCCTGGTATCTTTATTTTGATTCGTGGTAGCAGTACAGCAAATGGAATCAAATATGGATGATTGGTGGCCTCAGTGGAAGCACTGCAAGGTGCTGACAATAGGAGAACATGCATTCGGAGCATAAACGACAAAGTAATATGGTACAATCTAGCCTATCGCTTCATCTTTTAGAAATAAAGCAACATTTAGAAATGATCCACTCTTCCCATAAGAGTTTCGAATTTTGCATATTTTTTGTGTATTAAATAAAATATTTAATAATTTGTGTGTCTGTTTTATGTGTACTTGTTTCAGTATTTTTGTGGATTGTCCGATCAGATTAGGTCCACGGAAATTAAAAGGTTAAGAACTGCTGCAGTAGAAGACTATTTACCTCGAAAAAACAGTTCCACTCTTAGGCCGTCGTTATCTGCATAAATCCCTGTTTGTGCAGTGGTCGGAATTACAGGTTGGTATTTTTTTTTTTTACTACATCCGGTAATTACCTATAGCTTTGATTATCTCACCTTTCATTAAATGTCATCAGTTCAAATGGAATTTACCTTACCATTCAATGCGGATTTTGGTGCAGTAAGCTCCAAAATCTGGATGTTATTCCCCAGGAGGGTTTCTGTTTGATGTATGAGTGTCTGGGGATTGCTCGATGGGCAGAGAATTTGAAATCGTTCAACGCACACAAGGCGGTAGTGCGGGACAAGTTATTCAAGGAGGTGCGGGAGGGATGGATGGTGGGCCCCTTTCGGGAGGAGCCCATCCAGGATTTGATTAATTCTCCTATTGGTGTCATGCCAAAGAAGGAGCCGGGTCAATTTTGCCTGATTCAGTATCTGTCGTGGCCGGAAGGGACGTCGGTGAACGATTACATATCGACGGAGCTGTCCTCGGTATCATACTCGTCCGTGGATGTAGCACGGCGGCTGGTGGCGTCGGTGGGGGGGGAGCCCTCATGGCGAAATGCGACATTAAGTAGGCATTCAGGCTGCTGCCGGTGCATCCGGAGGATCACCAGTTGTTGGGGATCCAGTTTGATGGGGATATATTTGTGGATAAGGCGTTGCCCATGGCGTGTTCGATCTCGTGAGCCTTGTTTGAGCGCTTCAGGACCTTCTTGCAGTGGGCATTTTCCTGGCACACTGGTAATGAGGCGGTGACGCACTACCTGGATGACTTCCTCTGGGGGGACGGCCTGGTTCGGCAGACTGCCAGCAGCAGCTGGATGGTTTTATGGAACTCAGAGAAGACGCAGGGTCCCAGTACAGTGCTGTCATTTCTGGGAATAGAGCTTGGCTCCTTGGCCATGGAAGCACGCCTGCCGGAGGAAAAGAAGGTGCATATGATGGCATTGGTGGGCAGCATGTTGAAGAAACAGAAGATGACGGTTCGGGAGGTCCAGGTTCTGTTGGGGCATCTGAATTTCACGTGTCGCCTTCTTCGGGCGGGCTGTATATTTTGCAGGCGGCTGGGTATGGCGCTGTCCGGTCTCACGTTGCCGCATCATCACCTCCGATTGTCCGCAGGGGCGAAAGAGGACCTGCGTATGTGACGAGCTTTTCTGGAGTGCTTCAATGGCATGCCCATAGCGCCCACCAGGACTGGGAATGGGATGTAACCATCTCGACCAATGTGGCAGACGGTTTTGGTTTGTACTGGCAGGGGCGTTGGTGTGCAGAGGAATTGCCGCCACATTGGCAAGGCGGGGGACGGAGCATTGCTTTCTTGGAGCTCTTCCCGCTCGTGGTGGTAGTGACGGTGTGGGCACAAGAGTTGGCGCACAAGCGGGTGATTTTTAAAGTAGACAACATGGCGGTAGTGTAGGTCGTTAACAGACAGTCCGCCAGGGACCCACAGGTGCTCAAGCTGATGAGGGTGTTTATTATGAGGTGTTTTGAGCATGATATTTTGTTTCAAGCTCGGCATGTTCCCGGGGTGGACAATGACATTGCGGATGCTTTGTCTCGTTCACAGTGGCAGTGGTTCCATGAGCTAGCCACGGAGGCGGACGAACATAAGACGCCGGTGCCGATGGGGCTGTGGTACGTGGGAGAGACCTGGTCGGGTCCTACAGCTGGTAAGAGCATTGGTGGCGGTTTCTACCTAGAGAGCGTACGAACAAGCGGGAAATCCGGGAAGGTGGGGCGGTGCAGCAGGATGATCGCTGGCTGCGGTGCGAACAGGTGGTGCAGTTTATGCTGCGAATGATGGACAAAGGGATGTCGAAGGTGACGATTGCCGGCGAATTGGCGGAAGTCGCCTTCATGGGGAAGTTGTGGTGGAGATATGCGCCGTCCGCGGGGGAACTGGGTGCGCCTTTGTTGGAAGGTTGGGCATGGGAGAAGGGTGCTAGAGTGTGTCGGCGCCGGCCCATCACTGCAGGTGTGCTCGTCACTTTGATTCAGTTTTTGTCGTCCATTTGCCACAACCGGGAGGAGACTGTTCTGTTTTCCACGCTCATGTCGTGGATGTATTTTGGATCGTTTTGAGTCTCGGAGCTGGTGGGGATCGGGGGGGGGCTGGGGTCTTGTGGGGGGATGTGGAACTGAGGACCCGGGAAGTGGCGGTGAGGTTACGACGTTCAAGACTGATCAACGGGGTGTGGGAAAGTGGGTCGTGATGGGTCCGGTGGAGTCTGGTGCGGTATGCCCGGCGGGTTGGGGTAGGTTGTAGGCGTCTGCGCGGCAAGGGGGTCAGGGGAAGTTTTCTGCTGGGAGGACCATAACAGGGTGACGGCTGCTCAGTGGCTAGGGTTCCTGCAGCACACCCTACGTGCCATGGGTGAGGACCCGAGGGTTTTTGGGACACACTCATTCCGCATTGGGGTGGTGACGGATGAGGCAAGACAGGGTTGTGGGAGGGAGGAACTCATGCGCTTGGGGCGTTGGAAGTCGGACTACTACAAGACGTATATCAGGCGGAGGGGAGTGGGGTTGGAGAGCAGCGCTTGATGGCGTTTTTTCCTGAGGCTCACATATGTGTCTTTACAGGTGCAGAGGAGGCTGTCCTGTCTATCCTCATTGTGGGTCATTCCTTCGTGAAACAGACAGAATGTGCAGAGTGGGAAAAGTACCGGGGTTTGAATCTGGGATTGGATCCAGGGTTGTTTGTTTGTCAAGGGCAGGGAGAAGGGGGTATGCGGTGGCATGAGCTGTTGCCAGCGCTGAGTAAGGTGGTCAGGAGGGGAGTGTGTCCGGATGTGCTGGCTATACACCTAGGGGAGAACGATTTAGTGCAGTGCAAGGGACTGGCTTTAGTCAAGCAGATTTGTTGGAAGTGCGGCGCCAGTGATCAGGCTGCCATGTTATATGGTCAGAATTGGTACTGAGGCGGATATGGAGAGGAGCAGAAAGGCTGGTGGCTATAGATAGGGCGCGCAGGAAGATCAATAGGGAGATGAGGTGTTTTTGCGAGAAGGAAGGTTTGGGTAGGATGGAACATCCGGAACTACGCTACGGGGCAGTGTATTTTTTTCGGGAGGACAGAGTACACCTATCTCGGTATGGGATGGAGTTGTACATTTTGCAATTGAAGGAGGAGCTGGATAAGGCCATAGGAGTATGCCGATATCCTAAGAGACTGGATGCCTAAGGGGGGTCGAAAGGCATCAGGACGACTTTCGAGTGGCGTTTTTCCTAAAAGTGCAGGGGGGAGTTTATGAGGTCTGGGTTTACAGTTGGGTAGATATAAGAAGTTACATAGTTAGGTAGGTAGGAAAGTTGGAAATTGCAAGTTGGTGTTTATAATTGTTGCAGGGGGATCCAATTTTAGGGGTGGGGGAGCGGGGTATGATAGGAAGTATATATTTAGTGAGGTTTAGTTTTGTTCGGCACAGGCCAAGGGTATGTATTTCAATTGTAAGGTGCACCTGTTTCCAATAAAGCGGCCCTTTACACACCAACAAGCTGGTCTGTGGTATGTGCTGCCCCTCCCCACCCCATTATACGCCCAAAGACTGGAAATGCCAGCATTGTGCACTGGTTTCTCAAATCCGCCCAGGACTCTTCTTTAAATAACTTTTTCACATGAGCTTATATAGAAATGCCAGGTTCCCAAAGCTCATGAGCCTCAGATCAAGCTACTTAGAGCTTAAAGCATCATCTGTGTCTTGGTTTCGTAACCTTTTAAAAATGTTCCATGTTGATATTTCACCACAATAACAATTACATTTGTTTTGCAAGGGACCTGATTACAGCAGACCAGCAGTTCTTAACCTGGGATCCATGGAGTTTGGGCATCCACAATGGCTACTCGGTGGATCTGCAACTGTTTAGAAAATTACATAATAAGAGCAAATTATTAAAGTGTAAATAGTTTAAAAAAAACAAAAATGAAAATGGTAAAACACTCTGCAAAAGTGAAAGAATTTGAAATTGAATTCCAAAAATGAAGTTGGTATTTTTTTTTACAACACATTTTATTGACATTTTCATACCCATAGGGGCGAACACCCCACAAGCAATGTTCATACACATTACAGATTATAGGTAAATAAACTGCTGGTGAGGGCAGCACCTGAGGATCAGTAAAACATTCGAACCAACATCCCCCTGGTATCTTTATTTTGATTCGTGGGCGCAGTACAGCAAATGGAGCAAGTGGAGAAGTGTGGCTCACTGGTTAGAGCAGGCAGACCCTGAAGCAGAGGTCAGACCCGGGACCAGGGTTCAATTCCCGACGCGGCAGGGTCTCGAGCTCAAATGTCCACGGACTCGATAATTCTCGCTTCGGTGCCTGACCTAATCATGGGTTCACACTCTGCAACTCTGGGCATTAAGCTTGCTTAATCTCCACAACGGCCCCCCGCGGCGGGATGCCTGGCTTTCACCTTGGGGATGCCCTGTAGGGGCTATCTCACAGGGAAAAGCCAGGACGGGTTCCCAAGGCAAAGCGCTTAGAGACCCCTGGGTTATAAGCGCTATATAAATCCAAACATACATACATACATACAAATGGAATCAAATATGGATGATTGGTGGCCTCAGTGGAAGCACTGCAAGGTGCTGACAATAGGAGAACATGCATTCGGAGCATAAACGACAAAGTAATATGGTACAATCTAGCCTATCGCTTCATCTTTTAGAAATAAAGCAACATTTAGAAATGATCCACTCTTCCCATAAGAGTTTCGAACTTTGCATATTTTTTGTGTATTAAATAAAATATTTAATAATTTGTGTGTCTGTTTTATGTGTACTTGTTTCAGTATTTTTGTGGATTGTCCCATCAGATTAGGTCCACGGAAATTAAAAGGTTAAGAACTGCTGCAGTAGAAGACTATTTACCTCGAAAAAACAGTTCCACTCTTAGGCCCTCGTTATCTGCATAATTACTACATCCGGTAATTACCTATAGCTTTGAATATCTCACCTTTCATTAAATGTCATCAGTTCAAATGGAATTTACCATTCAATGCGGATTTTGGTGCAGTAAGCACCAAAATCTGGATGTTATTCCCCAGAAACTTGTAACAGATGCTATTTATGGGCATTCGATAATTAACGCACCCCAGGGAACCTTTGTTTCAATTGTGCAATAAGATGCACCTGGATTCTAACAAACACGCAATCAGGGCCTTAGATTTTTCTCTCGAACATTCTGTTAAATTGCATTGTAAAAACTGCCTGCAAAGTGTTAGTATTTTGAAATGTAGGAGCCGCGACATGGAAACCCAGGTCAAGATTTTCTAGTTGTGTTAACTTGGCACATGGGATACATTTTATCCAAACTGCAAACCAAATATTTAGATAATAAATTTGATTGGAGGACCTGTAATCCAGCTAGAGGGACACAAAAGGTACCAGTATGCATGGTTCACCGCACATGCATACCACAAGTGCATACCGAAGGGGCTTACCGGCCATAATCTGCTTTGGCACAGTCAGGGAAACGTTTAATCATAGTGGTGAGAACAGCTCTAAAGCTGTCTAAAGCCACTACCAGCAGGTAGCTGGCAGAGGACAGCGTGAAATGAACTGGGTGACTTCAGTCCTAATTCAGGTTGGCAAGGGCACACCACACACAATAAGCGTTGGCTACGCAATTCATTTTGGCTTTTGTGAAAAGTAAAGGTTTTTTACAAAGCCTTAGTAAGGCATAGCTCAGTTACAGAATCGGCAGCAATAGTGCAAGCTTCCCTTCCTCAGGGAAGAGGTGAAGTAGGGGAAGCAGACCTGGAGGCCTCTGCCCTGCACAACAGACACAGCAAAAGAAGCTGACCCTTAAGAAACTCAGCTTCCTTTAGACACAGAACACGTTAGACAAACAACACTTGCAGCAGGACTGCAACAGGTCAAGCTTCCCACAGACGCACACCAGGAATTCAACAAGAGAGTTTGCTTCCCTCAGACACAGCACACATGCACCAGGTCAGCAGCAGTACAAGCTTCAAACAGACACAGACCAGGTATAGCATATAAGCAGGAGTGTCAGCTTCCCTGAGACACAGAACAGGTACAGCAGGTCAGCAGCAGTACAAGCTTCTCACCGACACAGATGAAATCCAGTATTTTAGGAACTGTGTCAGCTTCTCACAGACCCCTAACACGTACAACACTGATACAGGCCAGGCACAGTATGTCAAAAACAGTGTCCCTTTTGCTCAGGCACAGAACATGTATAGCAGTACCGTAGCTGTGCGAGCTGCAAACAGACACAGACCAAGTACAGCATGCTAGTAAGAGAGTCAGCTTCTCTCAGACATAAGATATGACAGACACTTACCAAACAAAGCATATCAGCAAGAGTGTCAGCTTCCCTCAGACGTAAGATGTGACACTGGGCAGCAGCAGTGTAAGCTTCATGCAGACCCTGACCAGGTAAAGCATGTCAGCAAGAGTGTCAGCTTCCCTCAGACGTAAGATGTGCAGTAGGGCAGCAGTAGTGCAAGCTTCACGCAGACACAGACCAGGCAAAGCATGTCAGCAAGAGTGTCAGCTTCCCTCAGACGTAAGATGTGCAGTAGGGCAGCAGCAGTGCAAGCTTCACTTAGACACTGACCAGGCAAAGCATGTCAGCAAGAGTGTCAGCTTCCCTCAGACGTAAGATGTGAAGCAGGGCAGCAGCAGTGCAAGCTTCACGCAGACACTGACCAGGCAAAGCATGTCAGCAAGAGTGTCAGCTTCCCTCAGACGTAAGATGTGAAGCAGGGCAGCAGCAGTGCAATCTTCACTTAGACACTGACCAGGCAAAGCATGTCAGCAAGAGTGTCAGCTTCCCTCAGACGTAAGATGTGAAGCAGGGCAGCAGCAGTGCAAGCTTCACGCAGACACTGACCAGGCAAAGCATATCGGCAAGAGTGCCAGCTTCCCTCAGACGTAAGATGTAAAGCAGGGCAGCAGCAGTGCACGCTTCACGCAGACACTGACCAGGCAAAGCATGTCAGCAAGAGTGTCTGCTTCCGTCAGACATAAGATGTGCAGCAGGGCAGCAGCAGTGCAAGCTTCACGCAGACACTGACCAGGCAAAGCATGTCAGCAAGAGTGTCAGCTTCCCTCTGACGTAAGATGTGAAGCAGGGCAGCAATAGTGCAAGTTTCACGCAGACACTGACCAGGCAAAGCATGTCAGCAAGTGTCAGCTTCCCTCAGACATAAGATGTGCAGCAGGGCAGCAACAGTGCAAGCGTCACGCAGACACTGACCAGGCAAAGCATGTCAGGAAATGTGTCAGCTTCCCTCAGACATAAGATGTGCAGCAGGGCAGCAGCAGTGCAAGCTTCACGCAGACACTGACCAGGCAAAGCATGTCAGCAAGAGTGTCAGCTTCCCTCAGACGTAAGATGTGCAGCAGGGCAGCAGCAGTGCAAGCTTCACTTAGACACTGACCAGGCAAAGCATGTCAGCAAGAGTGTCAGCTTCCCTCAGACATAAGATGTGCAGCAGGGCAGCAGCAGTGCAAGCTTCACGCAGACACTGACCAGGCAAAGCATGTCAGCAAGAGTGTCAGCTTCCCTCAGACATAAGATGTGCAGTAGGGCAGCAGTAGTGCAAGCTTCACGCAGACACAGACCAGGCAAAGCATGTCAGCAAGAGTGTCAGCTTCCCTCAGACGTAAGATGTGCAGCAGGGCAGCAGCAGTGCAAGCTTCACTTAGACACTGACCAGGCAAAGCATGTCAGCAAGAGTGTCAGCTTCCCTCAGACGTAAGATGTGAAGCAGGGCAGCAGCAGTGCAAGCTTCACGCAGACACTGACCAGGCAAAGCATGTCAGCAAGAGTGTCAGCTTCCCTCAGACGTAAGATGTGAAGCAGGGCAGCAGCAGTGCAATCTTCACTTAGACACTGACCAGGCAAAGCATGTCAGCAAGAGTGTCAGCTTCCCTCAGACGTAAGATGTGAAGCAGGGCAGCAGCAGTGCAAGCTTCACGCAGACACTGACCAGGCAAAGCATATCAGCAAGAGTGCCAGCTTCCCTCAGACGTAAGATGTAAAGCAGGGCAGCAGCAGTGCACGCTTCACGCAGACACTGACCAGGCAAAGCATGTCAGCAAGAGTGTCTGCTTCCGTCAGACATAAGATGTGCAGCAGGGCAGCAGCAGTGCAAGCTTCACGCAGACACTGACCAGGCAAAGCATGTCAGCAAGAGTGTCAGCTTCCCTCTGACGTAAGATGTGAAGCAGGGCAGCAATAGTGCAAGTTTCACGCAGACACTGACCAGGCAAAGCATGTCAGCAAGTGTCAGCTTCCCTCAGACATAAGATGTGCAGCAGGGCAGCAACAGTGCAAGCGTCACGCAGACACTGACGAGGCAAAGCATGTCAGCAAGAGTGTCAGCTTCCCTCAGACGTAAGATGTGAAGCAGGGCAGCAGCAGTGCAATCTTCACTTAGACACTGACCAGGCAAAGCATGTCAGCAAGAGTGTCAGCTTCCCTCAGACGTAAGATGTGAAGCAGGGCAGCAGCAGTGCAAGCTTCACGCAGACACTGACCAGGCAAAGCATATCAGCAAGAGTGCCAGCTTCCCTCAGACGTAAGATGTAAAGCAGGGCAGCAGCAGTGCACGCTTCACGTAGACACTGACCAGGCAAAGCATGTCAGCAAGAGTGTCTGCTTCCGTCAGACATAAGATGTGCAGCAGGGCAGCAGCAGTGCAAGCTTCACGCAGACACTGACCAGGCAAAGCATGTCAGCAAGAGTGTCAGCTTCCCTCTGACGTAAGATGTGAAGCAGGGCAGCAATAGTGCAAGTTTCACGCAGACACTGACCAGGCAAAGCATGTCGCAAGTGTCAGCTTCCCTCAGACATAAGATGTGCAGCAGGGCAGCAACAGTGCAAGCGTCACGCAGACACTGACCAGGCAAAGCATGTCAGGAAATGTGTCAGTTTCCCTCAGACATAAGATGTGCAGCAGGGCAGCAGCAGTGCAAGCTTCACGCAGACACTGACCAGGCAAAGCATGTCATCAAGAGTGTCAGCTTCCCTCAGACGTAAGATGTGAAGCAGGGCAGCAGCAGTGCAAGCTTCACGCAGACACTGACCAGGCAAAGCATGTCAGCAAGAATGTCAGCTTCCCTCAGACGTAAGATGTGAAGCAGGGCAGCAGCAGTGCAATCTTCACTTAGACACTGACCAGGCAAAGCATGTCAGCAAGAGTGTCAGCTTCCCTCAGACGTAAGATGTGAAGCAGGGCAGCAGCAGTGCAAGCTTCACGCAGACACTGACCAGGCAAAGCATATCAGCAAGAGTGCCAGCTTCCCTCAGACGTAAGATGTAAAGCAGGGCAGCAGCAGTGCACGCTTCACGCAGACACTGACCAGGCAAAGCATGTCAGCAAGAGTGTCTGCTTCCGTCAGACATAAGATGTGCAGCAGGGCAGCAGCAGTGCAAACTTCACGCAGACACTGACCAGGCAAAGCATGTCAGCAAGAGTGTCAGCTTCCCTCTGACGTAAGATGTGAAGCAGGGCAGCAATAGTGCAAGTTTCACGCAGACACTGACCAGGCAAAGCATGTCAGCAAGTGTCAGCTTCCCTCAGACATAAGATGTGCAGCAGGGCAGCAACAGTGCAAGCGTCACGCAGACACTGACGAGGCAAAGCATGTCAGCAAGAGTGTCAGCTTCCCTCAGACGTAAGATGTGAAGCAGGGCAGCAGCAGTGCAATCTTCACTTAGACACTGACCAGGCAAAGCATGTCAGCAAGAGTGTCAGCTTCCCTCAGACGTAAGATGTGAAGCAGGGCAGCAGCAGTGCAAGCTTCACGCAGACACTGACCAGGCAAAGCATATCAGCAAGAGTGCCAGCTTCCCTCAGACGTAAGATGTAAAGCAGGGCAGCAGCAGTGCACGCTTCACGCAGACACTGACCAGGCAAAGCATGTCAGCAAGAGTGTCTGCTTCCGTCAGACATAAGATGTGCAGCAGGGCAGCAGCAGTGCAAGCTTCACGCAGACACTGACCAGGCAAAGCATGTCAGCAAGAGTGTCAGCTTCCCTCTGACGTAAGATGTGAAGCAGGGCAGCAATAGTGCAAGTTTCACGCAGACACTGACCAGGCAAAGCATGTCAGCAAGTGTCAGCTTCCCTCAGACATAAGATGTGCAGCAGGGCAGCAACAGTGCAAGCGTCACGCAGACACTGACCAGGCAAAGCATGTCAGGAAATGTGTCAGTTTCCCTCAGACATAAGATGTGCAGCAGGGCAGCAGCAGTGCAAGCTTCACGCAGACACTGACCAGGCAAAGCATGTCAGCAAGAGTGTCAGCTTCCCTCAGACGTAAGATGTGAAGCAGGGCAGCAGCAGTGCAAGCTTCACGCAGACACTGACCAGGCAAAGCATGTCAGCAAGAATGTCAGCTTCCCTCAGACGTAAGATGTGAAGCAGGGCAGCAGCAGTGCAATCTTCACTTAGACACTGACCAGGCAAAGCATGTCAGCAAGAGTGTCAGCTTCCCTCAGACGTAAGATGTGAAGCAGGGCAGCAGCAGTGCAAGCTTCATGCAGACACTGACCAGGCAAAGCATATCAGCAAGAGTGTCAGCTTCCCTCAGACGTAAGATGTGAAGCAGGGCAGCAGCAGTGCACGCTTCACGCAGACACTGACCAGGCAAAGCATGTCAGCAAGAGTGTCTGCTTCCGTCAGACATAAGATGTGCAGCAGGGCAGCAGCAGTGCAAGCTTCACGCAGACACTGACCAGGCAAAGCATGTCAGCAAGAGTGTCAGCTTCCCTCTGACGTAAGATGTGAAGCAGGGCAGCAATAGTGCAAGTTTCACGCAGACACTGACCAGGCAAAGCATGTCAGCAAGTGTCAGCTTCCCTCAGACATAAGATGTGCAGCAGGGCAGCAACAGTGCAAGCGTCACGCAGACACTGACCAGGCAAAGCATGTCAGGAAATGTGTCAGCTTCCCTCAGACATAAGATGTGCAGCAGGGCAGCAGCAGTGCAAGCTTCACGCAGACACTGACCAGGCAAAGCATGTCAGCAAGAGTGTCAGCTTCCCTCAGACGTAATATGTGCAGCAGGGCAGCAGCAGTGCAAGCTTCACTTAGACACTGACCAGGCAAAGCATGTCAGCAAGAGTGTCAGCTTCCCTCAGACATAAGATGTGCAGCAGGGCAGCAGCAGTGCAAGCTTCACGCAGACACTGACCAGGCAAAGCATGTCAGCAAGAGTGTCAGCTTCCCTCAGACATAAGATGTGCAGTAGGGCAGCAGTAGTGCAAGCTTCACGCAGACACAGACCAGGCAAAGCATGTCAGCAAGAGTGTCAGCTTCCCTCAGACGTCAGATGTGCAGCAGGGCAGCAGCAGTGCAAGCTTCACTTAGACACTGACCAGGCAAAGCATGTCAGCAAGAGTGTCAGCTTCCCTCAGACGTAAGATGTGAAGCAGGGCAGCAGCAGTGCAAGCTTCACGCAGACACTGACCAGGCAAAGCATGTCAGCAAGAGTGTCAGCTTCCCTCAGACGTAAGATGTGAAGCAGGGCAGCAGCAGTGCAATCTTCACTTAGACACTGACCAGGCAAAGCATGTGAGCAAGAGTGTCAGCTTCCCTCAGACGTAAGATGTGAAGCAGGGCAGCAGCAGTGCAAGCTTCACGCAGACACTGACCAGGCAAAGCATATCAGCAAGAGTGCCAGCTTCCCTCAGACGTAAGATGTAAAGCAGGGCAGCAGCAGTGCACGCTTCACGCAGACACTGACCAGGCAAAGCATGTCAGCAAGAGTGTCTGCTTCCGTCAGACATAAGATGTGCAGCAGGGCAGCAGCAGTGCAAGCTTCACGCAGACACTGACCAGGCAAAGCATGTCAGCAAGAGTTTCAGCTTCCCTCTGACGTAAGATGTGAAGCAGGGCAGCAATAGTGCAAGTTTCACGCAGACACTGACCAGGCAAAGCATGTCAGCAAGTGTCAGCTTCCCTCAGACATAAGATGTGCAGCAGGGCAGCAACAGTGCAAGCGTCACACAGACACTGACCAGGCAAAGCATGTCAGGAAATGTGTCAGCTTCCCTCAGACATAAGATGTGCAGCAGGGCAGCAGCAGTGCAAGCTTCACGCAGACACTGACCAGGCAAAGCATGTCAGCAAGAGTGTCAGCTTCCCTCAGACGTAAGATGTGCAGCAGGGCAGCAGCAGTGCAAGCTTCACTTAGACACTGACCAGGCAAAGCATGTCAGCAAGAGTGTCAGCTTCCCTCAGACATAAGATGTGCAGCAGGGCAGCAGCAGTGCAAGCTTCACGCAGACACTGACCAGGCAAAGCATGTCAGCAAGAGTGTCAGCTTCCCTCAGACATAAGATGTGCAGCAGGGCAGCAACAGTGCAAGCTTCACGCAGACACTGACCAGGCAAAGCATGTCAGCAAGAGTGTCAGCTTCCCTCAGACATAAGATGTGCAGCAGGGCAGCAGCAGTGTAAGCTTCACGCAGACACTGACCAGGCAAAGCATGTCAGCAAATGTGTCAGCTTCCCTCAGACATAAGATGTGCAGCAGGGGAGCAGCAGTGCACGCTTCACACAGACACTGACCAGGCAAAGCATGTCAGCAAGAGTGACAGCTTCCATTAGGCGCAGAACACATCCAGCAAGCCTTCAGCAGTGCAAATTTCCCTCTGTGAAAGAGCAAGTACACTACGATGGGAACAAAGCAAGTGTCTTTTCCTTAGAGAATGAGTACAGTTTATTCAGCACTACGGTATGTTGAATACAACAGTTATCCGCTGCATGTGCTTACTCCATTGATCTACCTTATGGCCACCATTAACTCTAATGAACGATGGGGTCTGACCCCTGGTGTACTACAAGTAATCATGAAGGTAGGAATAAACTCAAGCTTGCATGCCTCACGTTTAAAGTCCTCCACGTCTATCACTCCATCTAGTACTCCCTGCGCTGAAGGAGCCTGATGGCTCAAGTAATCTCAGCAGTAAGCAAGCATATGGTGTTCTAAATTATGTTCTAAATGTCCCTGATGTGTTGACTGGTGATGCTGCGCCTAGAAAAAGTGAGTTTGTGAAATATGCGTCTGTGTCACCTTTATAATTCCTGGCAGTTGCAATAATTGACAGATGAATTTGATCAGAGCACAATCATGTCCATGGTGGGGCTTTTTGCTTTATACTTCTGTCCCTAGACCCTAACCTTCTTACTGGTCCTGGAACATAGCTTTTTACCAGTTAGAGGTCCTCTAATTAGATAAATCAGAGGGTTTGCACCCAGCAGGGTGTCGCAAATAGCAACCTGTCTGATGGAGGTCGTTCTGCAGCCCCTCCACCCTCATTATTCCTTTTTTAGCAACTGACCTGTTAGTACATAAGTCGAGTTGCATAGTTAAAACAAGCATTTGCAATGCAATAGGTCTCGCATTAGGAAAGTTTGAGCTATTGGTCTTGTAAATGACAAATGTTTTATTTATGTGTTGGTTTTGAAAATAGCGAAATTAATAGCTTTGTCATTTACAATGCTAATAGTTTTAACTTTCGCAAATGTGATACCTATAGCATTTGTAATGCAATGTGTTGTATTTACGTGACTTAGATGTATTGATATTAAAAATAACAATGGCTTTTAATTTTTTTTTATTAATACTTAAATAAAAGTTATTGTAATTTATAATGGCAATAGATTAAACTTTTGTAAATAACTTTTGTGAAGATTATGTTCAGTGTATTTGAACAGCCTATTAAATGGGAAGAGAAGTAAGGCATGCCTTCAGGATACTAAATCATATATATTTGTCAATAATGCGGCAAATAATGGTATAAATAAAACTCAAATATAAAAGACATCTTAGATATACACACTTTAGGAAACTGGAAAAGAGATACCCTAGACAGCCTGGCATAGCTGCTCCGGAAGGGCAAGAGTAGAAGCAGATCGCTCCTGATCACCAGCCAATATTATGTTTATTAGGATACCCCTGTAATCTCAATATTGTGAAGATAACACTCCTTTTGGGGGAGTTTCACTTTAAGAGACTGTAACATTCATATGGTGTATGACTAACTAAAACTAGCACTCAGTAATTGCTGCAGCACTCTCACTAGAGCACTCGCAGTGCCGCAGCACTCCCTCTCACTAGAGCACTCGCAGTGCCGCAGCACTCCCTCTCACTGGAGCAATCATTCACTGCTGTAGCACTCTCTCTCACTGTAGCACTCATTCACTGCTGTAGCACTCTCTCTCACTATAGCACTCACAGTGCTGCATCACTCTCTCTCACTGGAGCACTCAGTCACTGCTGCAGCACTCTCACAAGAGCACTCACAGTGCCGCAGCACTCCCTCTCACTGGAGCACTCATTCACTGCTGTAGCACTCTCTCTCACGTTAGCACTCATTCACTGCTGTAGCACTCTCTCTCACTGTAGCACTCATTCACTGCTGTAGCACTCCCTCTCACTGTAGCACGCAGTTACTGCTGCAGCACTCACTAGAGCACTCACAGTGCTGCATCCCTCTCTCTCACTGGAGCACACAGTCACTGCTGCAGCACTCTCACAAGAGCACTCGCAGTGCCGCAGCACTCTCTCTCACTGGAGCAATCATTCACTGCTGCATCCCTCTCTCTCACTGTAGCACGCAGTCGCTGCTGCAGCACTCTCTCTCACTGTAGCACGCAGTCACTGCTGCAGCACACACTAGAGCACTCACAGTGCTGCATCCCTCTCTCTCACTGGTGCACTCAGTCACTGCTGCAGCACTCTCACTAGAGGACTCGCAGTGCCGCAGCACTGTCTCTCACTAGAGAACCCACAGTCACTGTGCGTGAGGACGGCTAACCCCACTACTAAGGCTGTGTCCGAGAGGCCGGGTAACCCCACCACAGAGGCCGTGTTTGACTCTGTCTGAGAGGCTAGACTCTGGGCGTAGAGTAACTCCACCACCACCAGCCAGTGTGTGTCTGAGAGGCCGGACCCCGGAGCCTTCTCTGGGGAAGACTTTCCACCTAGCCCACGAGATAAAGCTGAGCCTCTATCTCTGAGAAAAAGTGAGGTAAGAGCACCGCAGCCACCATTGTTCCCTCTTCCTCCCCCTGAAACACAGGAAGCCGCATGCCAGGAGGATGCAAAGGTCATTAAAAAAACACTGGATGAATCTGAGGGAAGTACACAACTCAAGCTCGGCTATTTTTTGGCCTGGCCCAGGCCCACCACCACAGTCAGTGCAGCACCCTCGGTGCCCGCAGCAGTGCAAGCGCTGCGTCAGTGTGTGACCCTGGGAGCCTGCTCCAGTGAAGGGCGCCCACACGTCACTGAGGCTGGAGGACCCCAACACAAGCTGCAGGAAACCCCCGAGTTGTGTGACCATGTTTTCAAAGTAAACCGGAGAGTAGCACTCACTGATAGTACCATCTCTTACCTTCTCTTATTTCATGGGCTTAGATATGGCAGCGGCGCTTTATGAAGCGCTATGTAACGCAGGAGTTATTATTACCTGAGGAAGGAGGCGAAAAGGCGCGGTGAATGGAGCTGGGAGTAGCAGGCATTGGGGCTGAGGTACAAAAGGGAGTAGGTCAGGACAGCACAGGGTAGAGGTGAAGGGGGGAAAGGAGGAGGAGGGAAGAAAGGGCAGAACCGGCTGGGAAAATGTATGGCGATGTGTGGGCAGGAAGAGCAATGGGCTGCGAAGGTTGATGGAGCGGAGCAGCCGGGGAGAGGTACAGGCATGGAGGGGTGCAGACCGAGACATGTGGGCAGAAACAGGGAAAGGGAACTGTGCGGCCAGGAAACGGTATGGGCTCGGAGAGCTGTGCGCTGGGAGAAGGGCTGACAGATAACTACGGGTTGGGAACAGGCTGGGAGACCTGCTGGCAGGAAGATGTGTTGCAGGCTTCGCCGTGAAATGGATCCAAAAAAAAATATTTTTGTTACCCATGTTCTGAAGTACTTCCTTCGTTTTCATATGACTGTGATTGTGTTTGCTATCCGGTTGCTTTAATACTTGCACATGTGGAGTGAGACATTTAGATTCAGGCACCCGATTGTGGAACTTTTGTCTTCACAGCCTGCATTTCATCACAAATACAACTACCTTTAAAAACGAGTCCTCACCGCCTTCCCTCGGACGGTCCTGGTGGGCAAAATCCAAGTCACAGGGGCAGTCCGAGCCTGGAGAAGCGAGCTCCGTGTGCCGGCGCCGCTGAAAGCTGATCTTGCGGCGACCCGGAAGCTCTTGCCCGGCCGGCCAATCCGCTCGCGGCCGACCGGAAGTCCCGCCTCCCGAGGTCCGCGAGCTGCGAGCTACCGGCGCATGGAGCGCCCTGACGTCCGGGGTAGCCCGGGTCCCCAGGAGGGGGCCGGGGAAAAGGAGGAGTGTGGCGCCTGTTGCGGGGCTCCTCTGACCTGAGGGAGCCCCGATTTAGAGGATGAGACGCGCCGCGCCGTGAGGAGCCCCGCCGGAAGAGCGCAGTCGGTGAGTGGGGCCCAGGGCTGATGTGAAGTGCGTGCGTGCCTGTGTGTGCCTGTGTGTATGCCTGGGGGGGTGGGGAGGTGCGCGCGTGTGTGCGTGTGTGCGCGAAGGAAAGTGTGTGCGCATGCGTGACTGTGTGTGATTGAGAGAGAATGCGAGGTAGGGGATAGTGTGCCTGTATGTGTGCCTGTATGTGTGCCGTATGCCTGCGTGTGCATGCGCGCGCCTGTGTGTGTGTGTGTGTGTGCGTGCGTGCATGCAGAGGGGTGGGGGCTGTCTGTGTCTGTGTGAGAGCCAGGGCTTGCACCACGCATGCGCAGCTATCAGACGCTCGCTCCCGAGGTGAAATCCGACCTCGTCAAAGCGCGCGTCTGGTAGCTGTCCACTCTCCTAAATACGGGCAGCATAAGTTGTCGAGCTGATGCATTCATGCTTCGCATGAATGCAACATCAGCTCGACCTAAAAAGGGGGCAAAAGGTTGGGTTGCACTTTAAAACCATTTTTTGCAACCAATACCATAGTATCTTAGTACACCTGGACCTCAATCCCTTGTCCAGTTTTCTAAAAGGGTTTTTGCGCCTCACACATTGTTATGAGCTTCAATGAAAAATCATTCAATCGCAGAAGTTCAAAAGAGGTTCTTAGAAATGTTGCTCTGTATACTTGTAAAAGAGTGTTTTTGGAGAAAAAAAATATTAAACAGAGCATTCTTGGTCTTGGGAGTTAGGGAATAGGAAATGGTTCATATGAACTGATATAAAGTGGCAAGAATCGTAGGATAGCAGTTGTAACTGCTCAAGTGTTCTTAAGAGTTAATGACCACTCTCTCAACTTCCTACCGCCTGACCAAATTTGGTGGGACAAGTTTGGAACCTGGAAGCACAAGTGATTATCCAAAGAGAACCTGCCATAAGACTCTTTCATACATATAAGCCTTCAGTGATGTAATGGGATGGCATGGGATTAAAGGCTTAATCATAACGGGCGGCGAGGACTTCACGACCCCGAGTAAGTACGGCATAGCCGCATGGGGGATAATGACTATACTTTCTTTCACGCTGGCAGCAAAGACACCAAGAGAACCTTTGGTTCTCCCATGACTTTACTTTATTTTTATTGTGAACCCAATGCAGGAAGGTCAATTATTGTTTTTCTTTCCGACAAACAGAATACAGTGTCAATTACCTCTCCACCCAAAAAGAAGGCTCATGGAGCACTGACTCCTATCGTTTCTAGTATGTACTTACTCTCCAATCAAAATACCTTTGGATATTCACAATATAGAGAGTGTGTTTTCTGTTAAATGTTTGTGTGTTTTGTGTTTTGTCTTCCCCTTTTTTTCCTGAACAGGTCACAGCACTTGTGGTTAATTGTAAAATTTAAAACTTAGAAAAACGCTGAATTCCCAATGCATCACTTTTTATCTCTCCATCTAGGTGATCTGTGTTTGCGCATTGGGAAGCGCATGTGAAGTAACTGCTTTCTTTTTCAGGCTTATTTTCAGAAATACTGATAGCTTACATGATAACAATACCGAATGGGTACTGTATTTTAACACCACTTTCTGTATATATTCACATATTTTTTCATATATTGATAGCAACATAGCGAGCACAAAAGGGATCATCTTTAGTCCTGATGAAGAAGCCTTGATGCTTCGAAACATGTTGACATACCGAGGAGAATCAGCACATTAAAAGCGTGATATCTCCAAACCACCTTTTTAACAGTACCAGCCTATGACCGAATAAATTAGCTCTAGTCCATAAGGCCAGGTACTTTTTAAGCCACACATCTCATCCACCCCTGACCCTTTCTTTCACTACATTTACACTACACATAGCACTACAATAACAGTGCTCCAGCGTAGTCGCAAGTCGTCGCACGCCCCGTCCCGCAGCGGGGCGGGAAGACCCCTATGATGAAGCATGACACCAAGGGCCCTTTTGGTGTGTGAGGGGTATTTTAACAAACACAGTGTATGCCCTAGCAAGCCTCTGGACACACTTCCCTTCCGACCTCTTTGAGGTGGATCCTTTTGATTCTAAAGTAATCGCACTGAGGAGGATGCATCCACCCCAGTACCCATGAAGGGCACAACCTCTTCACTCCCTAATCTTGTTTTCTTGTATACTATTTTGACAGCGCACAGCTGTGGGAGAACATAACCAGCAATTCTGGTGAGAAGGCAACAACGGTTATTATTCCGTTCAGTCGCCCCTTAGTTTATCTTAAATAATAAAAAAAGAGGGTCTCCCAAAGCACTTGACACACTTCTCTCTTAAAAAACACACCCCACTAAAAATAAACTCTGAAAACACGATGGCTGAAACAGGAGGTCTAACGTTCGATGATGATGAAGTCGACAGAATTTTGGCCACCCTCAATACTGATCCAAGTCCGAGCAATGCAGATTGGGATGAGTTAGCCAATCTAAGAAGGACACAGATCAAGACGGCTCTGTATGGCCTACTGATGACAGAATACCTCAGGGCCAAGGCAGCACCCCGGGGGTTGATAGTCCAAAACAAACCCTTTATTTTCACACACGATGCAGCTTTAAAAAAAGACTGGTCTTTGATATCCTTGCATTGTACAAGAGACTGGCTAGTCCTGATTATAAAAACAGCAACCAGACTAACACAGGAACTCAAGATTGACATACATAAATTGGAGGTACAACTCAAAAGTTACCAGTGCACCACTGTATTAAAAAAGAGACTGGAAGAACTCAACCAGGAAATGACCGAGTATGAGATCTCACTCAAGCAAAGTAAATACAAGAAACTAAAAAACGACATTGCTACTTTCAGCCATGATCATATCTACCCTTACACAAGAGACGATCATGTGACGAAAAGAAACCCCAATGAACAAGGTTCAGATAACGACTTCTCTGATGCAAGCTCGAACTACTCGAGTTCCAGCAGAGGTAGCAACCCAAGGAACCAGAGAGGAGGAGCACGATACCAGAGACCCTATAGACCAAGAGGAAGAGGCTGGGACCACTACCAAGGTCCATCGGGCTACATGTACTACCTCCAGGTCCTCAGCCGACGGGAGGCCCCTTCCAACAATGGAATGAACAACCACCACCAGAGTACAATTACTATGGTCCACCGCCTTTTTTAGGTTCACGCCGCGGACCACCAAGAGGCAGAAACCGGAGAGGCAACCTGGTACATTGGAACCAGAACCTGGAAGAGTATCAACACGGAGCATGACAGCATCCATGAACCAACCCTCAACCAGCTGGAGGGGCAACTAGTGGTAAACCTAACAGATCTTATCCTTACAGACCCACAGCGGCAGATCTTGGAGAAAGGCTGGGGTTTCGTTCCCACCAACAAAATGGATAAGTTCAAAGTGTGCCTAGAAATGAAAGAATTTATACGCAAACTAAAACTGCGTGCCTTTTTTAAGAACCAAAAAAGAGATGGAAACCATAGAGGAACAACAAAAAACCAACACAGGACTACGACAGAAATACACCTTCACCCCTCTAGACTCAACCTTACCGGTTGAGCTATTAGCTTTTGAAAAAGCGGTCATGGAAGATTTAGCAGACCTACCTACTAGGGACATGGATACATTCCAGAACACCACCCGGATCGAGAATGAAGCCTTACGGGAACTGGCAAACAACAATGATTTGGTTACAAAACCGGCAGACAAGGGGGGTGCCATGGTGATCCAGACTAAAAACAACAACGACACAGAATGTAGAAAACTCCTTGACGATCACAGGAGCTATGAGATTCTTCGAGATGATCCAACAGAAGAGATTCAGATACGTATCATGGTGATGGTTGAGGAGGCAACAGCTCATGATTGGATATCAAAGAAAGAAGCAGATTTCCTAATACAAAAATCCTTGATAACACAGTATTTTTACACCATCCCAAAAATCCACAAGAATGTGGCATACCCTCCTGGCCGCCCTATTGTATCTGGCATAGGTTCAATTTTGGAACCCCTCTCGAAATTTGCGGATGCTTTTTTGAGACCCCTAGTCCAAAAAACCAACACCTTCCTGTAAGATACCAAGGCAGTACTACAACTTATTGAGGATCTCCCTTTAGATCCAGACAGCAATTTACTATTGGGACTCGATGTCGAAAGCCTGTATACAAGTCTACCTCACAATGAGATACTCAATATGATTGAAGAGGTCCTTTTCTTAGCACCTTGGGACTACCAGACACCCAGGAACGTAGTAATGGAGTGCATCAATCTGGCACTAAAAAACTATTTTTTTCTATATGAGGGGGTACACTACCTACAGAAGCATGGGGAGCACTTTTGCTCCCAGCCTGGCTGGTCTCTATGTACACCACCTGGAGACCACCAAAATACTGCTCCAGCAAAACCCATTCCACAACCACATAGTGGTCTGGAAACGGTACATCGATGATGTCCTTGTTGTATGGAAGGGCAACACAGAATCAGTTGAGGGTTTTATGACATGGCTGAATGAACAGGATGTGTTTTTAAAATTCGCCCACACACTCAAATAAAAACCCGGTATTCCTTGACTTAAACATCTACCCAGAAGAAGGAGGACTAAAAAAGAACACACATTTCAAACCTACTGCTAAGAATTGTCTCCTTCTATACAACAGCTTCCATCTGAGGCACCTGCGGGACAATCTCTCTTATGGACAATTTCTCCGCCTCCGGAGAAACTGTTCAGAAATCTCGGAGTTCAAGAAACAAGCATCTGACTTAGAAGTCAAACTGCTGAAAAACAAATACCCTAACAGGATTGTTCAGAATGGTCTGAAAAGGGCTAGGAATAATAACAGAGATGCACTGTCAGAGAACCGCACACCTAGGGAACCAGAAACACGCCCTATATGTGTCACAACCTACAATACTAATTCTAACAGAATTTCCAAAATAGTCAACAAGCACTGGAGAATCCTGAATTGTGGAGGTCTTGATTTCCCAAAACCTATGTTCTCACATAAAAGAGGAAGGAATTTGAGGGACTGTCTGGTCCACACAAGACCAAGGACCATACAAGAAGCCAACCCCCATACCATTGGCATGCAACGAATCCAGGGTCACTACACATGCGGTACTTGCAGCACCTGTGAACTGACACAGAGGAGCAAAAAAATCACATTCACTAATGGCTCAACATGGGAACAGAGGGCTTTCACAAACTGCAACAGCAGAAACGTGATCTATATGATTACCTGCCCCTGCCGAAAAGAATACATTGGTATGATATCCAGACCTGTAAAAATATGGATCGGTGAGCACAAGAGCAATGTGTGGTGCAAAAAAAGCACCACGAAAATGGCTGGCCACTTTCTTACTATGGGACACCACATCAATGATTTACAATGGACTGTGATTGAGCAAATCCAGAACGAGAGGGGCCTACTTGAAAAGAAACAACATTGGGTGTTTCGCTTAGGCACACATGTGACAGGGTTCAACGATGACATTCCGTGGGCTCAACTGACCTAATACTCAGCAGCAACTTCAATACTGTAATGTATCATGTGCAAAACCAACATACTAAGTATCACCCAGAGTGCAGAGGATATATTCTTTGGGATAACCCCTTTGAAATATAAAACTACACACCATGTTGGGCATGTATCTTCCAGGGAATGCCCTTGGGACTAAGTAATAAATATAAACCATTGCTGCATGAGTCTTCTTTAAACATGAACCTGAAAACAATACTAAGATCACACACAAAACATCTTTATTGGAGTTCTATTTTGGAAAAGAAGTACGAGTGGTGTTTGTTTATCCTCAGCCATCATAGTACAACACGCACAGACCCTCGTCCCCCTTTATAAGGAGACGCCCCTCACGTGCTGTAGTCTACCGCGTTAGGCAGCTAGGAGTTAGATCTGTAGTCATACGGCCTCGAGCGGAACTACCATCATCCGCTTTTAGACATCAACCTGACGGTATTTACCTTTTGCCACATCACGGAAGCGAGCCTAATGCACCGCTTCCTTTCTCAAACCGAAATAACGAGCGCAGCGGTCTAGTCCTTTTCCGCTTCAAGAAGTAAGCCCAATGCGTCACTTCCACTATTAACGAGAAACCTCAACTTTCCCCGGCATATTGGGCAGCTCTCTAGCGTTTCACTATTGTGTAACACACTTCCGGCCTGGTGTATCCATTTTAGACCAATTAATGACTGCTTAAATACTCCTCCCTCTGCCCTCTCTGTCACAACCACGGAGCCGCGGGATGGCGAGAGAGGAGGCGAGGACTTCACGATCCGGAGTAAGTACGGCATAGCTGCATGGGGGATAATGACTATACTTTCTTTCCGGCTGGCAACAAAGACACCAAGAGAACTTTTGATTCTCCCATGACTTTACTTTATTTTTATTGTGAACCCAATGCAGGAAGGTCAATTATTGTTTTTCTTTCCTACAAACAGAATACAGTGTCAGTTACCTCTCCACCCGAAAAGAAGGCTCATGGAACACTGACTCCTACCGTTTCTAGTATGTACTTACTCTCCAATCAAAATACCTTTGGATATTCACGATATAGAGTATGTGTGTTTTCTATTAAATGTTTGTGTGTTTTGTGTTTTGTCTTCCCCTTTTTTCCTGAACAGGTCACAGCACTTGTTGTTAATTGTAAAATTTAAAAATTAGAAAAACGCTAAATTCACTTTTTTATCTCTCCATCTAGGTGATCTGTGTTTGAACATTGGGAAGCGCATGTGAAGTAACTGTGCTCTCTTTTTCAGGCTTATTTTCAGAAATACTGACAGAGCTTACATGATAATAATACCGAATGGGTAATGTATTTTAACACCACTTTCTGTATATATATTCACATACTTTTTCACATATTGATAGCAACATAGTGAGCACCAAAGGGATCATCTTTAGTCCTGATGAAGAAGCCTTGATCCTTCGAAACATGTTGACATACCGAGGAGAATCAGCACATTAAAAGATCTCCAAACCACCTTTTTAACAGTACCAGCCTATGACCGAATATATTGTCTCTAGTCCATAAGGCCAGGTACTTTTTAAACCACACATCTCATCCACCCCTGACCCTTTCTCTCACTACATATACACCACACATAGCACTACAATAACAGTGCTCCAGCGTAGTTGCTAGTCGTGGCACGCCCCGTCCCCCAGCGGGCGGGAAGACCCCTATGATTAAGCATGACACCAAGGGTCCTTTTGTTGTGTGAGGGGTATTTTAACAAACACAATATATGCCCCAGCATCTGGGGATGCTAGTCACCAGTTCGTGTCTGTAGGAATTTGAACACAGGGTTGGGCACGAGGCTAGTCCAATTAGGAAATAACAAGATAAACGTGCGAGAGGAGGTTATAAGACCCATCATGAGGAATGGAGAGTTAGTGTTGCTACGATAACAGAAGAAGATAAGCACATAAGAAATTGCCGGCTACGGCGCGATGAGGTAAAAGGATTGAGGTTGCGTAGATGGGAACTCCTAATGGGTGGAAGCACGGTTTATAGAGATTTTTTAAGTAGAGACTACATCAGTTTCCACATAAGGCATGTTCGTTTAATAATTTTAAAAAAAAGGGGGGGGATATGTTTTTTTATGAACTTTTCTGTTCTCACAGTGAATACTAAAGGTGGTTTCGTTGAGGATTCAGGGTTGATGATGCAGTTATTATGATTTAGCTTATGCACTAAATGTAATGTATTGTTTGCTCATGCAGTTCTTTCTGATTGACTTTCAGTACCCCTGAGTAAGAACTTTTACTGTTCGAAATGCATTGGGTTTTTGTGACAATGCCGGCTTAATGGAATGTTTATAAGCACGTGTCTTTGTTCAAACTTGTATGGCAGCAACAGACATCTGAAAATGCAAAATAAAACAAACCATTCTAAGTTATTATCGCTGTCTCCGGAGTGATTATAAGAAAAATGGATGAATTATTGATTTAAAATATTGTGGATCACTACAGATTACCTGATAAAAACATTGAACCATGTTTACCTTGAGAGGACAGTATCCTCACTACAGCAGTGCAACAGCAGGGGGGTGCACAGGCCACCCGTTTCCTCAAAATCTAGCAAGCTTCTGGACATACTTCCCTTCCGACCTCTTTGAGGTGGATCCTTTTGTTTCTAAAGTAATCGCACTGAGGAGGACGCATCCACCCCAGTTCCCATGAAGGGCACAACATCTTCACTCCCTAATCTTGTTTTCTTGTATATTAATCATAACTGTGCACCAAACTCATCAACTTCTGGGAACATGGTACTAAGAAGGAACTCATACACCAGCAGTCCCTTCCTATATTTGGGTTATTATTTTCGCTGTTGAGAATAACAGGGCCTTTAGACCACACCTGCCAGGTCTGCAGAGCCATGCCCTCCATCCCATAAAAGAGGACCACTTGTAATACTTGGAGATTCCCACCTTTCCAGCCTGGATCTCCACACGTTCAGAGCATGTACTGGAGCAGTGCATAATGAAGAATGGGTGCCCTGATTTTTGTGCCTCCTCTGCATTCTTATTTGTTTTTCTGAAACAAACTTCCAAAGCTGGAATTTGTAACTGAAAGAAAAAAAAAAAAAATTACCCTGATGTGGAGGCAGATTTCACTTAGGGCAATAACGCGTTTTCTCTTTGCGGCACCGCTAAGCTTCACGTGACGGTCCCGGGCAGGTTAAATCTAAAGGCACTTGCCCCGCATCACCTCACCACTTTGACTTTGGAGTCCAATGTGGATAGATTGCCAGAGCAAGAGTTCCCACCAGATGAGCTAGTTAAGGCTCCTGCAGCAGATACACTGTAGGTCTCCCACCCATAAATGGGGCAGAGGAAACCAAAGATTTGCAGACGGCACATGACGTTTGTTAGAAGCTCATTCCAAAAAACCAATGCATTTCGTTAAAAAAAAATCTTCAGGGGTACCTATAAATGAAATCGGAAACAAAAAAAATTCTATAAAAGATTAAATGAGATGACAACGTGTAGGAAACAATGTGCAAGGGAAATGTTTTTCATGTTTAGAGAAGTGCCCACCCATGTCATCAATGCTATGAAAAATTATTGATGTGTCGTAAACATTTAACCAATCAGTATGGTGCAACTCACCCTCAGAATCTATGTGCCTAAACTAAGCGTGCCCCGCATGACTGCTCCTGATTCGGGTGAAACCCATCACCTCATGAACCAAAATAAAAAGAAAATTAAACTGATAATGCTGTATCCAGTCTCAAGTACTGCCTTCTTACAAGTGAGGCTGTGAACGATGAAGTCAATGAACACGGTCTGTGCAAAAGACATACATTGTGACCCAGTAAAATCACAAGTACCAGCATGCATTGCAATAGATGATGGAACACATTATTACTCACAAACCACGGTGTTTAAAGAGTGTTATCAATTTTGCTGGTGAACAGAATGAGTTATGATCAGAATGGGGAAGTAGCCCAAAGCAGCTGGGAGGTATAGTGTAAGAACATTACAATGGTTAAGAGATCAACAGGTCTTCACTGATATGCCCATGCATTTGACAAAATGTAGTGTCACACTTTAATTAAATCCAAAAAATGTGGCCAATGTAAAGGTCTGTTGTAAAACATGCATCACTTTCAGAACTGTATTCCACTAATCTCCCAACAGGAAAAGGACCAAAAAAGCGTGTAGAAGATTCCTATCCTGCCCCCTTGTCTTTTGTTAAATGTTTGTTTTGGTACTCGACTGAAGCAGAGTCCCAAGATGACTGCCAACACTTTTTGGTTGAAGTGTTGGCAGCCAATCAGATTTCAGCAAGGGAACTGTGGGATCCTGGGAAGATCAGCGTCACTATATAGACAATTGGGGTTTTCCTTTAATTACTCGAAAACTAATAAACGGATTTACATGAAATAACAAAAAGGGGGCTTTCCGGAATAGGGAGCTAGCTTTCTGCCGAATTCAGTGTAATTCCAACCAGCAGTTTGGACTGTAGTCATATTCAAAATCCCTATGGGAATTAATATGGGATACAAACTTTTTGTCCCCCCCCACCACCCCCCCGCCACTTCGCGCACATCAATTGACAGATCGTCCTGAAACTTTCCATGCACAACAGGAACCAACTTGACACTTTTTTGGGACAATTTGGTGAAGATTCATCAAACGGCACCATAGATATAAAAAAAAAAGGCAAGTCAATAAATGCTTTTGCTATGGAAACATGGTCCTTACTATAACTACTATACTTACAATAACTACCTATTGCCCTCTAGTGCAAAGTCAAAAAAAACATTTTATTTATGAGCGTAGTACCATGTTAATGCAAGAGGTTTTTAAATGCTAGTGTGTGCCACTCACTTAAGTAAATGCACTTTTATCATCAGAGAGTGTTTGCAGTTGCTTCCACTATCTTTGTTCAAAAAGGAGTGTTGGCATGATGTAATAATAATATGCCAGGGTTTATCAACACAGTGCTGAGAGCTCTAGTGGCGACAGCCCATAGTTATCTAAATTTTGTGCAGGACAGCAAGACAACTTGCTGTGCCGCATCAAAGGGAGAGGGCAGGAATGTGATATTTTTTAATGGGATGCCTCATTCCTGCTCTCGCACTGCGCTGCCACTCCGAGTACCGCCTAGCGTGCCAATGTATGCACTCTTGCACCATGAGGGTGCAATGTGCCATGTGGCACATGGTCAAGACTGATTTGCACATGGCTGGGTCTAAACTGGAGTGGCATGATGAGCAAAAGAACTATGGAATTAACACAGATCTCTTGATTGGGGGTGAATGTATGATTTATTCAGCATTCTGTCCATCATTTGTTTGTGTAGCACTTTTCACCCTAAGTGGGATGGGTATTCCAAGACGTGGGTCCCTTGCTTACTGTGCCACTGGATTCAAGCTAGCCTAGCTGATGAAGGGTAATACCCAGAAAACGGTCCTAGGATGTTTATTTCTGGTCCAGGGAGGACCTGGCTTGGCAGTTCCGCCTGTACTATTCCCATGAGGCACAGGGTCAAGACTGATTTGCATATGGCTGGGTTTAAACTGGGGTGGCATGGTGAGCAAAAGAACACTGGATTTAACCCAGATCTCTTCAGTGGGGGTGAATGTATGATTTATTCAGTATTCCGTCCATCATTTGTTTGCGTAGCACTTTTCACCCTAAGTGGGATGGGTATGCCCAGACGTGGGTCCCTTGCTTACTGTGCACTGGTTTCAAGCTAGCCTGGCTGATGAAGGGTAATACCCAGAAACAGGTCCCAGGATTCTTGTTTCCAGCCCAGGGAGGACCTGGCTTGGCAGGTCGGTCTGGACTGTTCCCATGAGGCACAGAGTCAAGACTGGGGTGGCATGGTGAGATAGAACGATTGATTTAACCCACATCTCTTGACTGGGGGTGAATGTATGATTTATTCAGCATTCCGTCCATCATTTGTTTGCATAGCACATTTCACCCTTAGTGTGATGGGTATGCCTAGACGTGGGTCCCTTGCTTACTGTGACACTGGATTCAAGCTAGCCTGGCTTATGAAGGGTAATACCCAGATTCTTGTCTCCAGTCCAGGGAGGACCTGGCTTGGCAGTTTGGTCTGGACTGTTCTCATAACGACAGGGTAAAGACTGGTTTGCATGTGGCTAGGTCTAAACTGGGGTGGCATGGTGAGCAGAAGGACGATGGATTTAAACCAGATCTCTTGACTGGGGTGAATGTATGATTTATTCAGCATTCTGTCCATCATTTGTTTGCGTAGCACTTTTCACCCTAACTGGGATGGGTATGCCCAGACATGGATGCCTTCCTTGCTGTGCCACTGGATTCAAGCTAGCCTGGCTGATGAAGGGTAGTACCCAGAAACCGGTCCCAGGATACTTGTTTCCGGTGCAGGGAGGACCTGGCTTGGCAGTCCGGACTGGACTGTTCCCATGATGCAGAGGGTAAAGACTGATTTGCATATGGCTGGTCTAAACTGGGGTGGCATGGTGAGCAAAAGAACGATGGATTTACCCCAGGTCTCTTGACTGGGGGTGAATGTATGATGTATTCAGCATTCTGTCCATCATTTGTTTGTGTAGCACTTTTCACCCTAAGTGGGATGGGTATTCCAAGACGTGGGTCCCTTGCTTACTGTGCCACTGGATTCAAGCTAGCCTAGCTGATGAAGGGTAATACCCAGAAAACGGTCCTAGGATGTTTATTTCTGGTCCAGGGAGGACCTGGCTTGGCAGTTCCGCCTGTACTATTCCCATGAGGCACAGGGTCAAGACTGATTTGCATATGGCTGGGTTTAAACTGGGGTGGCATGGTGAGCAAAAGAACACTGGATTTAACCCAGATCTCTTCAGTGGGGGTGAATGTATGATTTATTCAGTATTCCGTCCATCATTTGTTTGCGTAGCACTTTTCACCCTAAGTGGGATGGGTATGCCCAGACGTGGGTCCCTTGCTTACTGTGCACTGGTTTCAAGCTAGCCTGGCTGATGAAGGGTAATACCCAGAAACAGGTCCCAGGATTCTTGTTTCCAGCCCAGGGAGGACCTGGCTTGGCAGGTCGGTCTGGACTGTTCCCATGAGGCACAGAGTCAAGACTGGGGTGGCATGGTGAGATAGAACGATTGATTTAACCCACATCTCTTGACTGGGGGTGAATGTATGATTTATTCAGCATTCCGTCCATCATTTGTTTGCATAGCACATTTCACCCTTTGTGTGATGGGTATGCCTAGACGTGGGTCCCTTGCTTACTGTGACACTGGATTCAAGCTAGCCTGGCTTATGAAGGGTAATACCCAGATTCTTGTTTCCAGTCCAGGGAGGACCTGGCTTGGCAGTTTGGTCTGGACTGTTCTCATAACGACAGGGTAAAGACTGGTTTGCATGTGGCTAGGTCTAAACTGGGGTGGCATGGTGAGCAGAAGGACGATGGATATAAACCAGATCTCTTGACTGGGGTGAATGTATGATTTATTCAGCATTCTGTCCATCATTTGTTTGCGTAGCACTTTTCACCCTAACTGGGATGGGTATGCCCAGACATGGATGCCTTCCTTGCTGTGCCACTGGATTCAAGCTAGCCTGGCTGATGAAGGGTAGTACCCAGAAACCGGTCCCAGGATACTTGTTTCCGGTGCAGGGAGGACCTGGCTTGGCAGTCCGGACTGGACTGTTCCCATGATGCAGAGGGTAAAGACTGATTTGCATATGGCTGGTCTAAACTGGGGTGGCATGGTGAGCAAAAGAACGATGGATTTACCCCAGATCTCTTGACTGGGGGTGAATGTATGATGTATTCAGCATTTGGTCGATCATTTGTTTGCGTAGCACTTTTCATCCTAGGTGGGATGGGTATGCCCCGACATGGGTCCTTTACTTACTGTGCCACCGGATTCACGGTAGCCGTGGTGATGAAGGTTAATACCAAGAAACAGGTCCCAGGATGCTTGTTTTCAGTCCAGGGAGGACCTGGCTTGGCAATTCGGTCTGGACTGTTCCCATGAGGCACAGGGCCAAGACTGGGGAGGCATGGTGAGCAAAAGAACGATGTATTTAACCCAGATCACTTGACTGGGGGTAAATGGATGATTTATTCAGCATTCCGTCCATCATTTGTTTGCGTAGCACTTTTCACCCTAAGTGGGATGGGTATGCCCAGACATGGATGCCTTCCTTGCTGTGCCACTGGATTCAAGCTAGCCTGGCTGATGAAGGGTAGTACCCAGAAACCGGTCTCAGGATACTTGTTTCTGGTGCAGGGAGGACCTGGCTTGGCAGTCCGGTCTGGACTGTTCCCATGATGCAGAGGGTAAAGACTGATTTGCATATGGCTGGTCTAAACTGGGGTGGCATGGTGAGCAAAAGAACGATGGATTTACCCCAGATCTCTTGACTGGGGGTGAATGTATGATGTATTCAGCATTCCGTCCATCATTTGTTTGCGTAGCGCTTTTCACCCTAAGTGGGGTGGGTATGCCAAGACGTGGGTCCCTTGCTTACTGTGACACTGGATTCAAGCTAGCCTGTCTTATGAAGGAATACCCAGAAACCGGTCCCAGGATGCTTGTTTGCGGTCCAGGGAGGACCTGGCTTGGCAGTTCAGTCTGGACTGTTCCCATGAGGCAGAGGGTCAAGACTGGGGTGGTATGGTAAGCAAAAGAACGATTGATTTAACCCTGATCTCTTGACTGGGGGTGAATGTATGATTTATTCAGCATTCCGTCCATCATTTATGTGCGTAGCACTTTTCACCCTAAGTGGGATAGGTATGCCCAGCCGTGGGTCCCTTGCTTACTGTGACACTGGATTCAAGCTAGCCTGGCTTATGAAGGGTAATACCCAGAAACCGGTCCCAGGATGCTTGTTTGCGGTCCAGGGAGGACCTGGCTTGGCAGTTCGGTCTGGACTGTTCCCATGAGGCACAGGGTCAAGACTGATTTGCATATGACTGGTCTAAACTGGGGTGGCATGTTGAGCAAAAGGATGATGGATTTAACCTAGATCTCTTGACTGGGGGTCAATGTATGATTTATTCAGCATTCCGTCCATCAATTGTTTGCGTAGCACTTTTCACCCTAAGTTGGCTGGGTATGCCCAGACGTGGGTCCCTTGCTTACTGTGCTACTGGATTCAAGGTAGCCTGGCTGATGACGGGTAATACCCTGAAACCGGTCCCAGGATGCTTTTTTCCGGTCCAGGGAGGACCTGGCCTGGCAGGTCGGTCTGGACTGTTCCCATGGGGCACAGGGTCAAGACTAGTTTGCATATGGTTGGGTCCAAACTGGCTTGATGTCAGGGGCGTCACTAGGGTTGGTGTCACCCAGTGCGGGTAACTCATGGTGTCACCCCCTCACGACTTACCTCATGAATCCATGATGGACCCCCTCGAGGAGATGTAGTCATCTGTGCAGCACCCACGGAGGGGGTCCTTCTTCTTCTGGGGTCTTCTTCTACACCAGAGTCTAAAGCACTGCAGAGGAGTTACCCATCCTTTCATAACTCCTCCCCTTGCTCCTTGGAGGCCATGCGTTCTACTCAGAGTATTTCCCTGCTTGCTTTTGGTCTTCCCTGCAGTGTTGCCACATTCCTCAGGCACACTAGAGGGTGCTAGAGAGTTGTCAGAGAGCTGCAAGCACCAGGACGTCAGAAAACACCAGAACGCCGGGCCGACTTTATTAATCACGCATTGGAATATATCTATTTAAAGCGCTCTGGATTGGTTCGATCTACGAAAACACATTAAGGTGAGATTTTAAAAGTCAAAGGGCATTCGATAGCTCTGCCTGTTAGTGTTACTCTCATTAACACGATGGATCCCAAGCAGCTCCCGTGCATGGAAACCTCTGCCCGCAGCTTGACACCTGTGCCCCGCCGCCCCCTTCTGGTACACTCTTTACAATTATAAATTCCTCAGGAATGTTCTCAGACAGCTCTGGTTCCCAGGCAAGGTAACACTTATGACAAAAGACCGCGGTTGCCCTGAATGCCGGGCATGAAAACTGTGCACTATTAGGATCCCAGGATTGAGAATGTGTACGTCACTTCCAGGATGAAGTGTGTTAAAGGGCTGAGACTGTACCCATCCTGGCATTCCAAACGTGAAGTCTAAAATCGCAGTGGTTTGTGTGTCCAATGGTGAAAAGTTAACATGCCTTCTTCAAAAGCCCCCACGCTCTTACCTGTCATCTTCAATGACAACCCTCGAGAGCGAGGAACAGACAACCGGAGCCGAAGCCATCTTTTCGTAGTAAATAGTGAAAGTGAAAATGCTGCTGCATACAATGTAATTCAATGCTCTTGCATATAGGGCTTCAATTGGCGGGACTTAAAGGAAACCCCTCCCAGGAAGAAACTGCGGCCCTCACCGCAGGGCAGGAACCAAAGAGTGCACTCCCAGAATGCAAGGGCGCCACCTGTAGTTCGTGAAAGTTCTAACTGCTTCTTATATAATGTCGGTTCTCCTTAGTGCTGGCATGAATCACGGCCCGTGCAGTACTTACATAAATTTAAAGTCATAGCCTAATTGGACAATTATCTTTGCAGGTGGCCGGGTAAGGTTCAACAGACTTTTCATTTTGGTGTCAGGGTGTCACCCCATTTAATGGTGTCACCGGTGCGGTCCGCACCCCCCGCGTGATGCCACTGCTTGACGTAGTGGGCAAAAGAACGATGGATTTAACCCAGATCTTTTGACTGGGGGAGAATGTTTGTATTGTCAGCATTCCGTCCATCATTTGTTTGCTGTCACACAACAGTGAAGTGAAAGCGCAGTTTGGGGCGTTGTCACTCCAAAAAAAAAATAGAATGTTTCTGTAATGCACCCGCTAAACTAAAAGCAGAACGCACTGTAAATTAAAAAAATAAAGAAACGTAGCCGTAAATTCAATAAATAAATAAGCGCGGCTGCCAAAGTGAAAACAGACCGTGCTGCAAATGAAGGAACACATTATTTACAATAAAAATGCGAGTGGCATGCTGCAACGTTGTTTGTGAAATAGGGGAAGCTCATTTAAGAAAATAGTGCTCACCGAGTAGATAAAGCAGACTGTGTAACACAATTAAAAAGTCCAGTCCTTATGGGAGGTTACAAATGCAGACAAGGTGGTACCAAGGATGAACTAGTAAGCCTTTTAACGAATGAAAAGCAACGATTTTGAAAGGACTATAACAGGAGCCAATTGTAAAAAGATTGGCGGGAAATGGGCTGAGCTTTTATTCTGTACTTCAATACAGCATGCCTTGCAGAGAAGCGCATGCGCTGCCCAGGCTTGACCTAAAAAAAAGAAAACCAGAGTGGTTGCCTGCTTTTTTACCCCAGATCGTTGCTCGAAACACTTAAAAAGTTCCACTAAAGCGGATGAACACAGTAACTTGCCAATGGGAAACTGGTAAGAGAAACCCACATGGAAGAACAGTAAATAGAACTCACATAACCAATAGAAACTAGGAATAGTAAAGTGACAAGCACAAGGACCAATAAGAAGTGAAGGCGGGATGCAAGACCCTTTAAAGAAATATAAAATACAATAGATTTCACAAGCACAGCGCAAACATTGTGCAGGCAAATCCTGAAAAAGAAGAGAAAGCTGCCGCTCAACAGGCTGATGGTGGCAGTCGGGTTGATGGTCAGCACAGCCCGTTGCAGGCAAAAAGTTTGAAAGGACAGAAGGCTCCCTCCAGTAGTAGTGATTTGGCTCTAATTGGTAACGCCCCTGTTCCACAGGTAGATTGGAAACCACCAGCTGTTCTAGTGGGGCCAGAGTATTGACAGACAACCAGTTAATAATGAACTTGGACTTCCCTCAATCTAGCATTGGTTTAGCAGTGGGTGCAATTGTGGGGTCAACTCCCCCAAATACTGACACTGCGACCTCTCCTCCAGTCTCTATCTCATCTGCAGCCTCTAAGCCTTCAATGCCCCCCATAATCCAACTCATGCAGGTTCAGCGTTCCAAGGCACTCCAACAATATTTTTGGGTGAAAACAGATAATCTGAAGCAGTCTTTAGCTGAGGTAACAGGGAAGGTCTCCGAGCTACAGCAGCATGTGGCTGATACAGAAGAGGTCGGAATGGCTTCTGCAACGACAGACAATATCCCTCTTAACTACAATTAAAATAGAAGGTATTCCCTGGAAGAACACAGTCTCCCCTTTCCTGCCCTTGGTGTCTCTCATTTCTTCCCATCAAAGACTACATCTAGAGAGAGACACATTTTGTCTCTTTGGATTATTTCCACCTTTTTGTGGGTGACTACACAATGATTAGTTACTGAAATCAACTTGACAATTTTGCCAACGCATATATTCGCGATTGTTCCTGCAACTTTAACAGGCCTTGAAAGAATGCTGCTCCCACACGTTCCAAAGCAGTTTTAGGTAGCATTTGCTATACTAGCATGACATTTAAAAGTTTCATTTAACTAATCCAAATAGTGAGGAAGTGATCTGCCAGTGTGTTGCTTACAATTGTTGATTGCGTCCAAACATTTTTTCAGTGGCGGTCGGTGTTTGGGAGGAGGAGCGAGGCGGGCGAGGCATTGGGGTTGTGAAGGGAGGTGGGCAAAATAAAAAAGAATTACAAAAAAGCTTACCTCCAGCCGTTCGCGTCGCGCTCCTCTGCTTGTTTTTTCAGGCACAGGCTCCCAGCCTGCCCTGCGGCCAATCCTGAAGCTGCTCTCGCATGACAGCAACTTCAGGATTGGCCTGAGCACTTTCGATTAGTGCTCCAGGACAGACTGGGAGTCTGTGCCTGATCTCTCCAACCCCAGCCATGTAGCTGGGGTTGGGGATAGCTTTACTGCACATGAAGGTTTGGCCGGCCTGAGACAGCCGGGCAAAACTTCAGGCGCAGTGAAGGGAGTGCACTACGACCCTCTAGGTGCAGTCACCCCTCCCCAGGCCCGCCCCCAACACCCAGCAGGAAAGGAGAAAAAAAAAAGTGTCTTTGGTGTTGTGAGTGTCGTGAGTAAATAAGTAAGGGGGAAGCTGTGCAATTGGTGAATAAGCTTTAATTATATTGTTCATTTGATTAATTTGGCAGCTATACATTTATTGGGTGTCCTTATTACCCTAACTTCAGATTTCTGCTTTCATTTAGGAAAGTTTCCCTTGTTCTGGCAAAACCCTATTTTAAGATTTGTAATTTCTTTTGAGATTAGTTATTCCTCTTACATTGAAGCAACTTTACTCTGGAAAACATGTATTCCGGTTTTCCTCAGTGCACTTATCCCATTTTTTCAAATACTAGCAGATGATTATGCCATAGTGGGTATAAAGTGGACTATTTGTGATTTTGGACTTAGCAGTTCTCCTCTCAGGCTGACTCAACCATGAAAAAGGATTACTGTCGCCAAGCTCCTAACACGGCTGCTCATTTCCTTGGAGGGAGTACAGGAAGGAAGCAGCAGGTGAATGGAATAGGTGATCTGTGAGCCACTCTGACAGGTTATGCTGAGAAGAGAGGATGTGAGGATGTGCCTCACACCATGATGCACATAGATCCTGGGGCAGCTGAACCACTATCCCAGGAGCTACAGAGTTCTTTCAATAGGATCTATACCGGGGACCTTAACAAACATGTCACCAATACTGAGACTCATGCTCTTCTGTGGATTTTTATCATACTGTTACCTCCTAATATCCTGGATTCTGCCCCTTCCTACCCACCATTCCATCAGACCCTGCCACATGTCTTTGTCCAAGTTCTTATAATAATGAAAAAGAACCTTACATTATGCCAATTAATACAAAACAGACTCATTCATGTTCAAATAGCGAAAAACTGTTTAGTGTGGCCGAGGAGCTGAACATTGGACCTTCTCTCACCCAAGTCGTCTTAACTTACATTGGAGTACCTTGGGTGAAGAGCCAAGGTCCAGTCCAGCCCAAGTTTCCACTCCCAGTCATGTTTTTGTGATTCTCATCTAAGGAACTAAGGGCCATATGTATGAACACATTTTCCTATAGACACAGAATGGGTACAGCCCTTTGATACATCTGTCCCTAAGACTGGGGAAGAAATCTCTGGTTTCAGTTGAGTCTCAAAACGTATTTACTAATAGAGCAAAGAGTTGCAAGAAATATTAAGCATCTATCAAAGAGATGAGGTGCACAAGGGGAGGCAGAGCGCAGGTTTAAGCCACACTTCAGATGTTCGATAATCGCTATTACGAAATGTGTGTGCAGCAGTGAGATCATGGCACAGAGAGCAGAAGACTTTCAAAAGTTTCAACACAAGAGCATAGCTTCTACTGGAAGGAAATAACTGTAGAAAACCTTGCCTCAGATGGTTCACACTACTAATTTGAAGATGGGAACTTCCAATTAACCCCTTCGACGCTCATGACGAGCTCAGCTTGTCATGAGGTACACCTCTCGTACACTCATGACGAGCTGAGCTTGTCATGTAACGCAGGTTTTCGTAATATTCAGCGCACCGCGGTAAATCTGACCGCGGCTAAGGTGTTAACCGGTTTTAGTGCAAAAAAGAAAACTTGGCTGTTACGAGTTGCAATAGTAAGACTTTATGCTGGACAGTTCATGTTAATCAGACAGTTGAGACCCTGGAGCTTTTTCTGGTTTGTGTGGAAGTGGGTAGAATATGCAGGGGTAGGCCAGTGACTGGGCACCATTAATCTTCATCCCAGCAGGAAAATAATGTAAGGCCTGGTGATTTAAAATTGCCTTGTGTACAAAGCAATACATTTTACAGCATAGACAATCACAGGCAGAGGGAACTAGCAGGAAAAGAGGGCAGGAGGTAATGTCAAAATGCTTGACACTGTTCAAACCAGAAACACTTATCTATTACAAATGGTATTGCAGGGGGGGGTCTAAAGAGAAAATAAAATGTATTCTATGGGGAAACAAATCTAAAATCAGACTGAAAAAAGAGACTGCTTAAAATATTTATTTGGGTACAAATAACATGTATGACCTCATTTACAAAGGTAAACTTACAATGTGTAGTAGTTTAATACTTTCTTGGAACAGACAAACTACATGCAAAGTTTTATGACTCTGCATTCCCTATACCATGCTTGTCCAACAAGTATCTCTCTTGCTACCTGTAAGTAGCTCACATATGTGTAGTCCAGCCTATTAAATTTACAGCTTTTGCTTGGTTAATTGTATATATGTATACCAGAATTACAAACCAAGTTTTCAAGACGAACATGAATGTATTGTCAGAACTCAAACTGATATCTGGAGAAAAGGTTGAATTTCGAAAATATGTTTAAAGCAGATGATTAATTGATAAATCATGCTGTTAGCAATTCTAATTACTAATAATATTGGTGTCAGGGGCTTTGCAGCCATCGCTGATATGTATAACATATTTGCAACCATTGCTGATATGTATTACCTATGTAGAGGCATTCCATTTTGATAAAGAGAATCCCTGCTTGATGCAATGAGGTCATCACTGCTGGTAATTTTGCATATGGAGGCCACTAATTTAATCTTGTTTAATGTAGCCTTATTAGAAATAATTACAAATAATAATAGTTAGAAGCTCGGGATGATAGTTATGGAACATATGTATATCTTATTTCATTAAAGTTGGAAACCCCTGCCCTATACTTATGTATCTGAAGTTCTCCGCACCCAGTGATTGGGGTGGATGACTCCTCACACAAGTATAAGTAGGGAGGAGTCCTAAAACTGTGCACAAAGTTTGTGAACTGCATTTTGCAGAACGTTTTGTAGCACTACAAAATGTACTACCGAGTGCAGTTTGAGAATCAAGCCCGCAGGCTTTAACATCTTCAGCAAGCAGCATATACTGGACTTTTTTCTGCTAGGGACTCGAAGTTGTACAAGCACAACCAAAAACCAGATTTCTTCATGTGATGGAATCTATGCTATGTTTGGCACCAGATCTAAAATTCTAGTAAGATAGATATGTTTCAAGTCACAGTATGAAATATAGGCCTTTAGGGCAGAAATTGCTATGTTTCTTCCTTTCAACTGACACTTTCTGTGAACAAACAGAAAAGGTCACTGTCAAAACATTTATCCAGTGCTTAAATCAGCAGGTGGTTGCAGGTGGGGACCACCTGCCCCTTTTTTGGGGGTACTGGCACTAATTTTCCTCATCAGATATTTACCGAGTGCAAGAGAGGGAGAAAACCACAGAGCGGAAAGACTGAGAAAGAGAAAGACAGAAAAACTCACAGATAGAAAAAGCATACACCTGCAAGAGCGAGAGAAAGAGGCAGGGAGTGTCTGGTAGTGGATTAAATACTACTAGCGTTTGTTTTCTGCATGCCAACATTTAACTGCACCGGCCACCTGCTTCTGAGCAGAGCTTCAGGTACCAGCACTCTTTCTTGCACTGCCTTTAAAAATCAGTTATTCGTTGTACAAATGTAATATGAGTGCACACGTCAAGATGAAAACATTTATTATTAATAAAAAGGGACAGCCACATCATTTGTTGCCTTTCACATATGTTATAGGTCTTCGCACTACCGGCTGCCCTGGTTGGGGATGAGGGGAAATTGCCTGCTAAAAGAACTGTAACACACCCCACAAGTTTACAGATATGCTTCATTAAAGAAAAAACACTCAAAAATGTGGAAGAAATTACTGTGCTCTTTATTTCTTAGCACCACATTTAATTTGGTAAATAACAACAACAACTTATCCATTTCAGTTTGATATCCTTGAAAGGAAATGGAATCGTTATCCCTGTTGCTAGGTCCGCGGATTTAGTAGCACTGATGAAGCAGTGGCATTGGGTCAACATGGGCAGGGCCAAAGGGGCGGTTGCCCTTGCGCAAAATTCTTAGGGGCACGGGGCATTCTTAGGGGTCCAAAATGTTAAAAGATACTTCCTTTGCCCAAGGCGCTGGCAACCAACGCTACGCCGCTGAGCACAGGTACTCACTGATCAGGGATGCCAAAAAGCTGACCTCTTTGGTAGCAAGATTTAAGGAATGCCTTACTACATCTTCCAGCAATGAAAGCTGTAAGGAGATCCCCCTGGGAAGGGAAAGAGTAATCCTGCAATTATGTAAAAAGATAAATTAGTTGTTGCATTAGGCCCTTTGCTTCCCAGGAGGCAAACATGCAAAACCTTTCTTCAACGGCTTCATCCCAGATTCAATTCCAGAAAAATAACGTGCAGCGACTAGTTGAAGAATGAAGGATATTAAAAATTATCAGCTGAAAGAGAAAAGCTGCATATTGCATAATGGTCTGTCCACAGGATCCTCATGACATGATGCTGAGGTACAGTGATGTACTCCACGCTCACAATTCATGGCCCGGCGGGCATTTTGTTCTCTGTCCCTCTACCGCTACCATTTTGGGCACTATCTTTATACTCAAGAGTCCAGTTTCAGGGGGATCTTGAAACTCATCCCCTCAATCTGGCACCTTGGGAGGATTTCTTCCAATAGAATTGCGATCAAGGGTTGGTTTGAAACAGATGGCAGGCGAGACACATCCAGGTACTTCAGATTTCTGTAGGGTGAAAAGAATAGAAACAAATGGCTAAAAAAAATTGTCTTTGCAAGGCCACTGTACACACAATTCATTCTACCACGACCAATACAGATTAATCTTGGTATGTACACGGTCAGAAAATATAGTGACGATAACTACACAACATAAACGATCATGTGGTCATCCTGGCATGGATAATACAGCATCTTTTACGATACAGAGGCACTGGCGATGGATTAGGCATACATTTTTGACCAGGTGCAATCTGGGGTCTGACTTCCTAAGACGTTCCCACATTCAGACATTCCTGCCGGTAACAATTTAAACCATGCTAAACTCAAAAATAAGGAACTAAAAAGATCATGTTGCGATTCAGATGAATCCCTACAACAGGCAGATTGAAAACATGCCCTTATGATCAAAACACTTTTTTTGCAAGATGCAGGTCATTAAAAAACAAAGACATTTCTACATTTGCTATTGCCCTCTAAATAATCTTGCCACTTTAAGAACTCAGTCCCTTACTTTTACACGTGGAAAGGCACGGGCAAGTTTATTTCATATCAATTGACAAAATGTAACACAAATTCAATGCACTGAAGTGAATAAAATGGGTCCTAAAATTGAAGCTTTTACAAGACAAAGCAGACCACGAGTTCCTTCTGCTCATTCCCAGCCACAGGCTCCTAATAGTGAATCAAGGACAGACCCCTTAGTCATTTGTAACGAGACAGAAGGAAGCAGTACCATTCCTATCCAGGAAACTTTAATACGCTTTATTACATTTAATAGTTTGTGATAAAGCCTGAGCTCTAATGATAACGTTTCAATCCTTCTTTGTGGACTTCTGCAGGTCTAATTTCTTTCATTGTTTCGGAGGTCATGGTTGTGTGCAATGGAGTTGTAAAATATTACTCTATATTTACTTATATTTATATATGCTACTCTAAATACTTTTGCAATTTAGCGGACAGTGATTGAGCAGGAAACTAGATATCACAATTTGCAGAATTTGGCGAACCAAGCCCAGAAGCAAACACCCTAGTTTACAAAAGAAAAATGCACTTGATTTGAATAGCTGCAGAGTAAAGAAAACGTTACTTATCTGCAATCAGGACCACTGAATCTATGCCTCAGGGAAGGATCAAATTGTGCAGCTCGGCTGACTAAATTATGCGGCACGGGTAGGCAATTATCTGGCACAATGTTGCACATTTTGTGATAGCTTTAATTCATTATTCCATCATTTTTACACATAGTAACACTGTCAGGGGAAATATTTCACCCCGTTCGAAGCAGTTTAACCCCCAGATAAAGCAATAAGCAAATGAATGATGACCAGTCAGCCATGGGCCTTCCACTGCATCAAGCCGTGTCGCCACGTCTTCATTAACTTTTGATCTGTTTACGCTAAAACATTTTTTTTGTTAAAATCTGGTGAAAATGCAGCACATGTTGGATTACGTGGCAAATCAATAATTGTGCAGAAAACGGTGCAGCATAAGAATCGCTTGATGCCAGTGACCCTGCCAGTAATGCTCAAATGCAGCTTGTAATTCTGTACATCATATCCTGTACTCTCCTGACATCTAGTGTTGGGTTGAGACTATGACAAGTTTTTTCTATGACAGCTTGCGGTTTAGCGTGCGTTATATAAGTGACTTGATAGTCCTCATAACGCACAATGCACTGGGACCCAGACTACCATAGATTAGTTTACATTCATTGCACCCCCATCTGAAAGTAGTTATGTACAACTGCCTGGAAATTATAATGTAATAATGAATAAACTCAAAAAATAAGAAACAGTGCCTTTTGTTAGACTTCCCTGTTTTCGAGGCCTGAGGGCGCATGTACGTCGACAGCACTAAAAGCTTCAAACCAAATGTTACAAATCAGTAACGTTTTCCGTTTGCAGCCTCAGTTGCTATAGATCACGTACTGTACACAGATTGTGAAGCAGTGTCACCGCCCTTCAAAGAAAGTGGTCTGCAAGGAGATTAAGAGGAAAATAGTGAATTTATCAAACCCACGATTAGACATTATATGATAATAAGCCCTGGGATTTTAGATCAACCCTTTTGGTTTTTTATTAATAATTTGCATCATCGCTTTCTTTGAATCCGATTTAGATTTAATTGTATTTATTGGTGTCTGTCCGTTCCCAAGGGTTTCTCTAAGTTATGGACCCTAAAGACTTGTTCCTGTGATGATTTTTCTGCCCAGATTTGCTGCACTTTATGTTCTTCTGCGGTTTTTATAGTGATTTACGGTCTAAATATATGTTAACTCTTTAAAAAAAAATGCTATTTTGCACAAGTAAGACCTATATCTGCAAATGCTGTCATCACCCCTGATATGTTATGGGGTTGCAAGTTTTTTAGCAGGGGCTGTACGCAGAAGAAAAACCTTTGATTAGCCATAGAAATGGGTTGGATTTTGCAGTCCTGAAGGAAGAAATGCTTTTAAACTTGTATGATGATCTATTATAACTTAGTATTGATTGTGTATAATATTCATTTTCATCAAGGTTTTTGCTGATATGTATAGGTTTTATCAAGATACACTAAATACATATAAGGGCTAAGTAACTTTCAAAATAACTGTACATGTAAAGTAGCTCTGCTCTTTTCATCATTTTGTATTTGTACTGTATTTCTGGGTTACTCTTTGTGCAAATGTACTTTTATGGCCATAATGCGGCCGAATAAAGTTTTATTGATGATGAGTTTCAGAGTCAGCTTTGGAAAGGGTTTAAAGGACTGTTTGTCCAACCTAAGATTCTTTTTTAGCATGAATCTCTACACAAAACTGTTTTTTATCACCGCATAGTTTCTCAGCAGATGTCCAAAAAAAGTAATGGTTGCACTTTTCTTACACGAGTTGAGCAGGACTATCAAGTGTACATTCGAATATAACCGAGTTGGATGTAGCAACAAATCCGCCTGGCTACCTCTGCCTAGAAATTGGATGATCCAAAATATGATTGTGTGAATGCAATAGAAAGTTTCTATAACATTGTGTACTTTTTACACAGTACATAAGATAAGAGCCCTTCAGGTGTATAAGAAGTGGAGGGCTGTGAAGAAAGAGGGAAGCTCCATGGATTAGTTCACATGAAAAGGCGTGAACAGTTTTGACAAAAGTTTGCATGCACCCTTAAAACGAATCTGCCCTTATATACTTGGAAGTAAAGCGCCTGGGCTGATACACTTACAGTTCACTAATGCATTTTAAAGTGATTGCCAATAAGAGATCCACCTTCAACTAAAGAAACGTGAAGTGAGATTGAATGCACCGGATCAAGGCATGGTCCGATAAGGCATGTATGCACCACATTTAAGTCCTAATTTTTTTCCAGAACTGTTCTAGGGGGAATTATTTATTTTAGGTTCTCCATGGAGGCTTTAACGATTGGGGGTTTTAAAGTGGACTAGAGTTGCCCATTTTGCAAGTAGTTGCTATTGCAGCTAGATGGGCTTGCATGGAAGCATAGGCAGGACCTGTTTTTAGCAGATGCAAGAGGTACTGGACAACCGTTTGAGATGTCTGCAGAGGATCTGATTGTGCCTTAGCAGAGTACAGCACAAATTTTTTTACATTTAGCTATATAGCTTACTCTTGTTATTAGTCCTCTAGCCTCCTTAAGCACTGTCATAGATTATTCTTAAAGATGGAAGTACCCGAACTCGAACACCTAGGGAGGCAAATAGCCAAACTGAGTAACGGTGGGTAAGGATGCAAGTTCATATATTTCTTTTCAGACAACAGATCCTTTCTTTACTGATAGGCGGTGATGTGGTTGACATCTCCAGTAGAGATAAGTACAACAGAAGTTTTGCCCAGGTGGGAGCAATCAGGATTACTTCCATGGGTGCCTACCTCACTTTGAGTACATCATAAGGAACCCTCGACGTGGGGGGACAAATTATGCAAATTCCAAATAACCAATCTATTCACAGCACATTCCCTGGAAATTGGGCTCTGTAAACCTGGAGGTTTATACTTGAAATGTTTGCATACTGTTCCTTATTTATGGAAGTACAGACTTTCTACCGCGTTATTGTTTTCGCACTTGTGGGCCTCCTCAAGGTTCCTACTGAGGTGGTCTATAAAGGTGCTCTTTTGTCTGAGTCGCTAGCAGGGGGATTGTATGACTATTGGCCTAACCCCAAATGCTTTGTCCAATCAGAGAGCTGTATGGCGAGTGTTCCTCCGAGTTCCCTATGTACAACATTGCGGTCACGCTCTCTGTGTAAATGATCATGGCCTTGTTGTACAATACCACTGGAAGACTGGTAACATCACCTGTTTTGCTTTCAATTTTAACACATATTGTGTTCCTCCCTGTCCTGCAGGTTCCATTACACTTTTGATGATCAGGTGTGCTATGTGTGCCCCCACTATGTGAACAAGGCATCAGTGTTGACTGTTGCCTGTAATAGGTGTGCTGGACAAGTCCATGGTAGTTTGCCCTAAACATTTGCCCCTATCAACACTAGCTTCTCCAAATATCCAAGTATATTTTGCCCATATTGTTGTGCTAGACACTAATGCAAAGCGCACATGTGCAAAAGTGCATTTGGAAATGCAATTTTATTACATTCCTCACAGTCAGAGGATGCAACATTTGGTAAAGCGGACAGAAACAGCTGTTGAAATGCAGATACTCAAGTCATATATATTTTTGCTACCGCAGAATTGAGTGGGTCTCCATAAAGTTCTGGGTTCGAGTTGAAGTGCGAATTTTTCACATTTATTGTGAACCCCTGTCTGAGGAGCATGTGAATTACCCGTCGGGTATAGTCAAGACATCTGCTGTTTGCTCCCCTTGATTAGCTCGTCACTCTGGTAAGTACACACAAGTATCATTTGGCGTCATATGTGCTACCACCACTGCAGACATATAGTGAACACTCTCAGTGCGGACAGCACTCCAGATGGAATAACCCTGAATTGATTTTTTCCACTTATCGAAAACCTTAGATATTCTCGATAAGCCAGAAGCATGAGGGTGTGAAAATAGGCGTCCTTCAGGTCCAACGTGCACATGAAGTTTCCAAACTGGAGGAGAAGGATGACATCTTACAATGTGGTAATTTTGAAGGTAATAGTGTTTTACATAGTGGTTCAAATGTCAGAAATCTAGTATTGGTCCGAGTGTACCATTCTGTTTGGGGATTAGGAGGTACATTGACTACACTCAATGTCCCCTTTCTTCCATCGATACTTCTTCTGTCTCTACCATAAGAAGAAGGACTTCAGATTTAGTCCAAGGCATGGCAGATGGTGTGGATTGGTTATGTAATGCATTACAAGTGGAATCTTAACCCACAATTATCTGAGTTTATGTAGCCTGCCACTCAAGTGGGAAAATCCCAAGTATTTGCTTGAACAGTGGGGGGCCTCAAGAGTGAAGTCACTACTAGTTTGCGAATATATCATTACAAGAATGCGAAGTTTGGGGGACATGAAGCAAAATTCTCAGTTTACCAGACAAATTTTAAGAAACGGTGTGAGATTACTGATAATAGGAAATCTCTAAATATTTTAGCAGAGAGAAGAGTGCTTTATACATGCTTTTTAGGGCTCGCCTGCTGTGCACATGTGCACAGCTGGAAGCTCTATAGGGGCTTATCCAGTGTTTAACCACCACTGGCGATTCCACTGGCGATTCCTTTGAGTGCATGTGCTTTTTAGGTCATTGCGCTTGCGCAAGCCCTAAAAAGCGCGTGCACAATGCCACCAGCCGCCTGCCTGCCTGCCTCGCATTACCACATCAAAGGCAGCCCTCCCAGCGCATTTGTCACCACCTAATTATTCACGGCCGCCCGGCCGTACTTTCAGTTTCACGGCCGGAGGCCGTGTCTCCTTTTAAAACCTGTTTAACTTGTTTTGCTTGTTGTTATTCCAGCCAGCGTGTCACGGTGCCTCCTGTGTTTCCTTGTCCCCGATGCCTTTCCCTCTGTGCGCTTGGGTCCATTAATCCTATGCTTCCGGAAGCATCTGCCTATTTGTAATTGTGCCCTACACCTTAAAGCAGTCGCCGTCCTTCGTCCCTCCGCTGCTTGGGTCCCATGATCTCAGGTCGCCTTTCCTCTTTGTCCTTTTGTTTCCTTCTGCCTATGCAGACTGGCTCCCCTGCCCCACCCTCTGCTCCGATTGTTCCTATGCTGCTTCGCACCTGTGGACCCCACTTTACTTCCTGGTCTTTATAGCGCCTACTCTCCATGCTCCATGACCGCCATTCTCTGTTCCCCTCTGCTATGCTCCCTGGCTCATGTTTTTTTTTTTCTACTTATGTGCCTTATTCTTCTGGTCCGTGTACCCTTTGGACCCCCTGACGCTTTTACCCAAGTAGCACTACGTCACTTTTTGTCACAATTATCCATATTCTGTTTGCTTTTGAAGCCCTATAGCGCCTGGTCCTTGCCCCAAACCATTTTTCCCGCCGTGTGTCGCACTGTGCGCCCCCGAGGATGTCTGCACAGTGGCCGTCCTGGAGTGCCACTCTCTGCACACAGTGGCCTCATTAGCGCCTCGGAACTGGAGCCCCTCGTAGGGTTCGTTAGCAGCTCTGGTGCCCGTGCACACGGGCCCGGTAATTAGAGTGCCCCCGCCCCCGGGATTTCAACTGCACAGTGCACGGCTAATTGTATTCTGCCTGCAGCCACGCAGGCCTATTATAGATGCACAGCTCCCGCGAAGCCTGTATTTTGGGGAAACATGTTTGGTACATCAGGCTCCAAGTCTGAAAATGTGAGCATCCTTTATTTTGAGATATGGCCACAGCGTAGTGCAGAGCAGATGTGGCCATCGTCACTGCAAAGGTACACCAGTGCCCTCATTGCGAAGTATGCTCACATTTCGTTAACATGTGTTTACAGTGAATTGTGAAACTCATTGGAAGCTATGGCACACATCTCCCGCGCTGATCCGGCATCACATACCAGAGAAGGCCTTGCAGTGATCTGTGCGAACTCCATGAGTAGAACATGCTTCATTTAATTACACTGCGGTTTTGGCCGAATATGTGATGCAATGTGAGGCCTGGCACTAGCAGAAACGGCAGGCTGGTCACCCATGCCACAGCCCTTAAAGGGCAATCTCAGAAGCGGGCCTAGAAATGTATGAGGCAGGACAAATAGAATGATAGCAATGAAACTGCTGTAACTTTCAAGGAAGTGACATCATCTTTTGGCAATGTTCCATGAAACATCGCAAGGAATGTAGAACATTCTGGCTTAGTGTATTTTTCCACCAACTAATCTCACACACACACAAATACACATGCTCTCTCTCCCCTCATTTTGGGATTTAAACAAAGAAATAGTTTGGCCTGTTTTTTTGCAGTTTTATGTAAAGCAAATTCGACCCGAAGGTATTCGAGCGCTTCACACAAGCACCAGTTACATGACACAAGGACACATCCTTTTGTTTGAGGCTCGGGCAGTTTAGTGATTTGCCCACAATCAGATGATGATGAGCCGACGCCGAAACTCGAACAGGGTCTCCCAGTTCCAAATTCGGTAGATCTGGCCTTTAACCAATGCTCACATCCTTGCCCCTTGTTCCCTTAATTGTCACAGAACTGTTTGTACGACTTTAAATAGTTTCACTCTCGATTTGCTTTTTATTTGTGTATTTGGAAACGAGATTTGCTCATAGGTTACTCCGGATAATGTGGCTTTTTCTAAGAATGTATTTTCATCTTTCTACAGAACTATCAATTGAGGAATTTGAGCGTGTGAAAGAGTGTAATTAACTCTGCCACACACACACATAACCAAACACACACACACAACCACAAACACACAACCCCACACACACAACCCCCCCACACACAAACCCGCATGCACACACACACACACAACGTCCCCATACACACACAACCCCAGACACACACAATCCCACACAACTCCACTCACACACACAACCCCCCCCACACACACAACCCCACACACACACAACTCCACACACAACCCCCCCCACACACACACCCCCACACACACAACCCCACCAAACACACAAACCCCCACATGCACAACCCCACACACACACCCCCACACACACAGACACAACCCCACACACAACCCCCCCACACACAACCCCATACACAACCCCCCCACAACCCCATACACAACCCCCCCACACACACAACACCCCCACACACACAAACCCCCCAAACACAACCCCACACACAAACCCCCCCACACACACAACCCCAGACACACACACAACCCCACACAACTCTACACACACACACACACAACCCCACACACAACCCCCCACACACACAACGCCCCACACACACACCCCCACACACACAACACCACACACACACCCCCCACACATACAACCACACACACACAAACCACACACACAAACCACACACACACAACCACAAGCACACACACAAGCAAGCACACAACCACACTCAACCACACAACCACACACACAACCCCACACAAAACCCCACAACCACACACACAACCCCAAACACTACACACACACAACCCCAAACACACCACACACACAACCACACACACAACCACACACAACCACAACCACACACACATCTATCTATCTATCTATCTATCTATCTATCGCCCTCACTCTATCTATCGCCCTCACTCTATCTTATCTATCCATCTACCTATCTATCTATCGCCCTCACCCTATCTATCGTCCTCACTCTATCTGTCTATCTATCTGTCTATCTATCTATCTCCCTCATTTTATCTTTCTATCTGTCTATCTATCTATCTATCTATCTATCTATCTCTCTATCTCTCTATCTCTCTATCTCTCTATCTCTCTATCTACCGCCCTCACTCTATCTGTCTATCGCCCTCACTCTATCTATCTATCTGTCTATCACCCTCTATCTATCTGTCTATCGCCCTCTATCTATCTATCTATCTATCTATCTATCTATCTATCGCCCTCACTCTATCTAGCTAGCTATCACCCTCACTCTATCTATCTATCTATCCATCTATCTATCTATCTATCTATCACCCTCACTCTATCTATCGCCCTCGCTCTATCTATCTATCGATTTATCTATCGCTATCTATCTATCTATCGCCCTCACTCTATCTATCTATTTATCTATCACCCTCACTCTATCTATCTATCGCCCTCACTCTCTATCTATGTATCTATAGCCCTCACTATCTATCTATCGCCCTTACTCTATCTCTCTATCTATCTGTCGCCCTCACTCTAGCTATCTATTGCCCTCACTCTATCTATCGCTCTTACTCTATCTCACTAGCTATCTATCTATCGCCTCACTATATCTATCTATCGCCCTCACTCTATTTATCTATCTATCTATCGCCCTCACTCTATCGCCCTCACTCACTCTATCTGTCTATCTATCGCACTCACTCTATCTATCGCCATCACTCTATCTATCGATCGCCCTCACTCTATTTATCTGTATATCTATCTATCGCCCTCACTCTATCTATCGCATCACCACAGAATCACTCAGCACCACCACAGCATCACTCAGGGGCACCACAACATCACTATGCGTTACCTCAGCATCACTCGTTGCCACCACAACATCACTCAGCGCCACCGCAGCATCAATCTGTGCAACCATTCAACAACAACTAGTTCAAATATGTTCTCTCAATGTTTCAAGCTTTATTACAAATGTCACAAAAAGATGTTAATATTTCACTTCTGTTCTTGGATTTTCGTCACAATAAAATACACTGAACATAATCTTCACAAAAGTTATTTACAAAAGTTTAAGCTATTGCCATTATATATTACAATAACTTTTATTTAAGAATAAAATAAAATAAAAGCCATTGTTATTTGTAATATCATTACATCTAAGTCACGTAAATACAACACATATTGCATTACAAATGCTATAGGTGTCACATTTGCGAAAGTTAAAACTATTGGCATTGTACATGACAAAGCTATTAATTTTGCTATTTTCAAAACCAACACATAAATAAAAAATGTGTCATTTACAATACCAATAGCTCAAACTTTACTAATGCGAGACCTATTGCATTGCAAATGCTTGTTATATCATGCCTTAGTATTTGATATGGTTAATTTTAGACTGCTTTGGGGGAATTTTACTTTCCAGCTGCAAAATTTTAAGGTCTAACCAACACCTTCACCAGAAAAAATGGGAACATGTGAAAGCGGGAAATTGCACCAGTGTGACCAGAAGAACCGCAACTAACCGTGGATTGAAATAGGGTTGCATGGTGGTCCTGCTTTGGTTTATTTTATACACCGCTGACATGGAGGGCTCGAACAGGCAATAAAACACACTGACAAAATCGGGAGGCGAGCATGTTTCAGTGCTTCTTAGTGCGGTCAATACAGTCATCTTGGTTGCAGCCCAGTTTGGTCTGCAAAGGGTCTTGTGATACTCTGAACAACTGTAATAAAGGGATTATGGGGGTATGGAAGGATAGAAGGGAGGGTCCTGAAATCCACACGTATGCATTGAAATTAATATCCTCTCTATTACAGCATTCTTTGAGAAGGCTCTTCCTGAACTTGTCCAGCCCCTTTGTGTTCCCCATAGTAACCACTCTTTACACCAAGTCCATTCACACAGTTACATATGGAGCTAATGGTTTTAGAGACAAACTGAACCAGGAGCTAGAAAAGGGTGTGAGTAAATGTCTTAGGCAGAACCATTTCTTACTGAGCTCTACTCCTCCCTTACAAAACAAGATTAGAGTTCAGCTCAGTCAATATGTTATATTTCAGATGTGCAAGTCATTAACTATTGCGGTTGACTAAGAGGAGCTACATTGGATATGCTAAAGCCTCTACTATGAGAAGAATTAACTCCAAAATTTGGGCCAAACCTTTACAGGGTAAAAAATTTAAACCTAATGTTAAACCACATTGAGAAAACAGAACTATGAAAACAACAGGCAGCATATACATTTTGCTTTTAGGAAAACATAAAAAATGTAGCAAATGTAAATAAACCTAATTTACAGGAGACACATACATGGCTTTGAAGCTGAAGACATACTTGGTAGATCATGTAAAACAAAACTTAGAACAAAATGTATGCAATTTAAATTGCTGTTCGTTCTGATAACTGACGTAAGAGCGAGGTGGCAAAAGTAAGCGAGATTCGCCTGTAGGTGTTGCAAACTTTGTGGACACAAACATTTTAGCAGAGGACAAATTAACAGCCATTCTTCAAAGGCACCTCCTCAAAATAATATGCAGAAATCAGCCACAGTTTCCAATAAAAAAAACTAGAAGGCTTATTGCTCGTCTGGGAAATAGTTGTTTTTCAGAACTTGTCAAACTTAAGATGTCGAAGACAAAGTTGAGTTTGTGTGTACAGCGTAGGGGGTGGGGGGACATCTATGCCTCATCTGCCTTCAAATTTGAAAACTAAGCATGTGCTATGATGGTATGCACTGAGATGGTGTGAAGCACAAAGCCTTCATTCAGAATGTTTGATATGTGAGCATTTCAATTCTTACTGCATGCCCTCAACCCTTATAATTTTCTTTCTGCAACTTATGAAGACTCCGCGAACAGATAGAGGTCTATGAAGCTTGTCCTTTTTTTCAAGCAAGTCTACTCAACACTGCGTTTGGAGAGTAGGGGGGTGGCCCATATGGAAGATAATCTGCATCAATCCTAGGGAGCAAGCATGCCATTTTACCACAAAGACTAAGAAATAAGACACCAGACCATTAGTAATGTCCACCGCACTACAAACCGATGATGTACCACCACCGTCTCCCCGCTCCCACCTAAAGGATCAAAGGCAATCATATTAAAGATATACTGACTCTAAATGGTGTAGCGTGGCAAGGCCTCTCTCGGTCACTCGTGGGCAGCCGGAAAGGTGCAGCTCCTCCAGTGTGTCTTTGAACACATGGAGCCGGCTCAGACAAAAGTCGTCCACGTTGGGACAGTTACTCAGGTTCAGATATTTCAGCTCTCCCAGGGGCACTAGAGAAAGGAGAGAGAAACAGGAAGTTGGTGCAGCAGACTTATCGCGGCTACTCTTCAATCCATTTAAATCATGACCACTGAATCAGAATACTTGACGGTCAGAAGAGATGCATTTTGCTTTATAGAAAAGGCACAGAGCAATTTAAACACAACAATTATTCAGCACCTAATTAGAGAGCACTTAATCTGGAATATCCAGCAGAATGTTCTGCAGAGAAACGTTATCAGTGAGAAATCCAAATGGATGTAACCATTGTGTTGGGGAATTTGTGCATGCAAGGGCTTTTTGAGGTTGTAAAAGAACATTTTCAAGAGGATGATAATGATGAGCTTTGTAATAATGTGGCATACTGTACATAAGCAGACTACTAGTTTGAGGCAGACTATGTAGCATGCGCTTCATCTTTAGGAATCATTTGGTATTCGATAACTAAGGTATTGCTTTACTGCTGTCTATCAGTTCTTATGAGCATCGATTAACATTCAAACTACTTCGCTTTTCTTTCACAGAGCAATATTTAAAAGAAAACATTATCTAGACACACTGTGGTTCTTATGACTGACTCGTCAATGATGATATAAAGTTCTTAAAATGCATCTGCAGCTTATACTTCGAATATGTGATGTAACCCCTCTGTCACTCATTTTTAGGTCAAGCCTGGGCAGCGGATGCGCTGCTCTGCAATGCATGCTGTATTCAGGTATGGACTTGAAGCTGTGCCCACTCTCTGATCATATTTTTCATTGGCCTCTGATCATATTTTTCATTGGCTTGTGTCATTGTCCTTTGTAAATTCTGGCTCTTCATAGGTCAATAGGCGTAGTAATCCCTCCTTAGTACCGCCTTGTTTCATCTTGTAACCTCCCATAAGGACTGGCTGCCTTACATGTGTTGTTACTCAGTAGGCTTTAATTATAGCCTCTGAGCATTACTTTGTTCAAATTGTTTTCACCTCTATCCTAACGTTTTTTTTTTATGACTCGCCATGGCACGGATGCCACAGGGCGGCCATGCCTTTGGTTTATTTGGGGTGCCGAACACAGACGCATTTTTATTTTTTTTACTTTTTTGTTGTTATCAAGTGCCCCATGCTGAGCTTGCATGCTAAGAGGCCGCGCCCCTTTCTTTAGATGAGCCGCGTGGGGTGTTTGGAAACAACAAATATTTGCAATGCAATAGGTCTTGTATTTGCGAGAATTTAAACTACTGGCATTTACAATGCCAATAGCGCAAGCTTTTGTAAATGCAAAACCGATTGCTTTGCAAATGCTTGTTTGCTGCATCAATTTGTTAAAATAGGGTACTTGATAGGGGTGTGGCCTTGGCTAACATGGTGACAAACGCTAGATAGATAGCTTTGACTTGAGCACCACCTTTCAGGCCCTAATCCCATGCCATTGTGCCTCCAAACCGGCTATAAGTGTCAGCGGGTGGATAGTCTCAACATGAATGGCGGCAAAGAATAGAATAAATATAGCCAAGTGCGCCAGAACCACAAGTCCCAAGATAGCAGCCTCTCTCTGAACAGTAAGAGGTGGTGGTGGAGCTCAGCTGACAATGAGACTGAATGAACAAAGTATCATTTATACAGCGATACTGGATCCCCAGAGGACACCAGGCTCCCGAAGTCTTTTTCACACACAGAGGGACTACACAAAGCAAAAATAACAGACAAATAAACGTTTTTAGTTTCTAATTGAAGGCCGAATGATTAGAAATGTCTCTCAGATTCAAGAGAAAGAAATGCCATGGATGAGGAGATAGATAGGAGAAGGATTCCGCCCCCCAATCCACATCCCCCAACTCCCCAATCTGCTCTTCAGGGAACTTATGGATGATCAAAAGGTTCTGTGAGCCATTGCGATGTTGACAGGAAGGAAGGTGCCTCCAAAATCTCTTCCTAACATACACTGGACCTTCATCATTAACAACCTTACCAGTCAAGCAAAGAGCTTTAAACATAATCTGCTTCTACACCGAAGCCAGTGTAAGAATTTCACGCTAGAATTGAATGGCACGTGATTGAAGATAATAGGAATCAGGCATCAAATACAAATTGTAAGGTATTTTGCAAGGACTAAATAAATAGAAGTACCGTAGTCAAGACAGGATGCTACATGTGTTTGCTCTATAGTTTTATGTGGTTAAGCAGAGGTCAGTGCTGAATTTGTTTTGAAGCAGCCAAAGTATGAAAATTGTGTGGAAGCGGTAGCTACCTGATTAATTTGAGAAGCTAAAGAGAGATGATTATCAAAAAAGATACTCTGATTGCTTGCTGAACATTCTGGTGTTGGTGACTAGAGATTGCGATCTACTGGCTTGGAACACCAGAAGCCGGTAATGTCTAACCTACACTGTTGATCACTTCTGGTTCCTGGGCAGCCCTCTAGACCTGCCATAACCGCCTACTTTGAGGTCACGCTTCCTGCTGTTCCATGGCAGCAGGGGTGAGAAACAGTTAAGTGTGCAGTTAATGAGGCGGATCCCAGGAAGCAGACACAGAAAACTTGTGCTCAATCACTGCTGTAGCAGGATCGATGATCTACATCAATACTATCCAATAATATGGTTCTGTGGTGGAACAATAGAGGGAATTGCTTATTAGGGTGTCCAAGGCACCATTTAAATATTGTGTTAAGTTTCAATAAAGAATATGTCTAGAGCAGAAAGATTACTAAGGCAGTGCAACAAATGGTCCACTCAAGGACTTTCTGGAGCCAATTCCCAATGTTGTTAATGGTGTGACTTTCTTTATCCAAAATGGTAATTTCTCCCAGGTTACTCTAAATTTTTCGAGTCATCCCCATGTGCATGCTGGGGAGCTTCTTCTTAAGGAAGGGGATAAAACCCCAACTTCATTTTATGGAATGGAGGAGTGTTAAGGTAACACTACAAAAGGTGGTATAGCCATACTCTGATGAGGACTGGAAGGCCCACGTTTTCGTTCTATCCACAACCTCTGGAAATGGTCACATGAATGATGAGACTAGGCTCGGGAGGCATGAAACAACTTTTCATTCCAGTATTGTCATTAAGTAGCTTTTGTAACTAATCACGTCTGGTGTGCATGATTCAGAGAATGTGGAGAAATTAATGCCGATCTCAAGTAGACAGGCTGATATACATAGCAGGATGCTAGATACAACATAACCCTGCCTCACAGCAGCATACTACAAACCTCAAAGCTCGGGTGAACAGCATGGTAACATTAAAATAAGCATTGGCATAGCCAAAAGGTCTTGCTTTTGGGACCTTATAAGTATTTAGTTATGCAGAACAATATCCTTGGTGCAACAACATCAACTGTTGCATGGCTACACACTTATAAGGTCCCAAAGGCGAGACATATTGCCTATGCCAATGCTTGTTTTTATTGCCGATTTGAAAAGCTGGAAGCCACTTAGATTCTTAGATTGCTAAATTATAAAAAGGAAGATATTTTAAGTGTGCAACGCTTTTCATGTAGTGAAGCGTCTGTCAGAAAATGGCAGCTTGTTTGGGCATAGTAGAAAATGACAGTTGCTGGGTCCTCAGAATTTATTTTAAAATGATATCATTGCATTTGAAGGACCACAATGGGTAGGCTTGCAGCGGAGTAGGGTTGAAGTGGAATCAAGGGAGGAGGGGTGTTTGAGTGAGGGTTTAGCAGCACATGAGAGAGAGTAAGGAAACATATGATCCAGGGGCTCCTCACTATGTGAGGAAATGCTATACTGTGTGTATAGCTTGCACTCCTGTCAAGTGCGGTCACAGTTTTTGTGTGAAGGAGGTTCATCGCTGCTGCCTTTGCTGTATCGCTTATGCCTATAGGCAGGCCCAATGGAATTATGCGATTTTGATGCAGTGGCGATTTTCGCATTATTACAGATTTACCTCATTTGCCACTAAGTCCAGCATCTGCTGCACAATCTTAAGATTTTACCCCCCCCAAAAATGTAGTTTTTAGCTCAAACGGTTCAAAGGTTACTAAAAACGCAGTGACCGGTGTGGCCGTGCAGTGGAAAGCCCTGTGCAAAGTTTTACTGGCCACCTTTCTGTTGCTTATTGCTATATTTGTGTGTTAAACTTGTACTAAAGAGGTGCAACTAATGCCCAGAAAGTGTTAACAAGTTTAAAATTGACAATGAATGAAGTAATACTATCACAAAATGTGCGAATAATTTTCCTTTTCTTGCTGCATAATTTACTCAACCTTGCCGCATAATTTGGCTTTCCACTGCCGCATAATTCCAGTGGCCCTGCCTATAGGTGAAGCTTGCACCTCTAATGACTAGGTCTTATTTTCTGTGTGAGCGGAGCTTGCGAAGTTCACTGGAAAGTGATTGTTTTCTCGCCTCTGTGTCCTTAATAGAATCTAAAATTCTTGCAGCACATGCTAGAAAATGTTCTATGCACAGAAGTGTTCAGACGAAGGAGAGCCTCCCCACCTCTGCCTGCAGTGCGCATTGCGGCCAGCCATTCAGTTCAACGTAACCCCTCATTTACAGGTGCACTAGCTACAGATGCAGTGGGTACCAGAAAGCATGGCATTCACTCGTTAATGTCACTCTTAATTCACATTCACGGAAGTGCCTCGCGCTGCGCAAAGATTAATGAAAGTTAGGAGTGAGGTTGAAGGAGTCCCATCACGCAAGAATGCCTTTTTGTATCCAAACTACACAGACATACTCCAAACAGAAGCCACACCCCCACCAGCGGCAAGTGCCATGCAGAGAAGGTGGAATGAAGCTGTCACACTGAGGTCACATAAGGTCAGCCTGCTGTGGTATCGGCCCATGGAGGTTTGCTTTGCTTACTCTACTCCATTCGCAAACCAGGATCTTCTTGATAAAAAATGCCAATGAGCCAACGCAATACCTGTGCAGCCCGCTGACTAACATGTAAGATTGCTGTGCCCTGTTGAATGTAGTGGTTTAAGAGTCATTTTCAACGTCCCTTCTTTTCACAAGGCATGCTTACATTCCTTCATACACACACAAGTACCGAAAGTGACACGAGAAACCCCTGCTGCAGGTCCTAATGCGTTCAGCCTAATAGTACCATCAAAAACATGGCCAATGAAAGCCGATATGTTCTACAGATTTATTTTTTTTAAAGCTGTGAATCAAATAAGTCTACTGAAATGCAAAAAAATGAGTTTCATTTTTCCAACAATACACGTTTGGAAATACTGATATAATGAAATGTTCACAACTCGTAGGGTATGTATTGGTCTCTTTTTTCGGACTGAAAGTTCGTGAGAAGACAAAAAGTTGGAGCGAATGGGGTGGGTGGTGGGAGCGGTCCCCCTTCCTCTGCCCTGTTCTCACCCCAGCAAAAGGGAATGTCAGGAATTCATCACTAATTGTCAGACTGTTCCCTTCACGTGACCAGCACACAGCAAGACTCATTCGAGTCAAGCAAGGTGGAAAGCCTGGACACTCAAAGGGTTCAACAGTGGGATTTTCAGCAGGGCGAGCGCGGACAGTTGCACTGTCATGCTATGGCTGCCCCACCTTAGAGGAATATATCATTGTGGGTAGTCAGACCTGCGTTACCCAGTTACGTCGAATCAATCCGTGCTAGGTTGAGATGGGTTAACGCAGAGTGCCCTAACCTTTCAGCTGAGGTCATCAAAATAAAAGATAGACAACAGGTTCAAGCTACAAACAACTAGGTCCCAGTGTTTAGGTGAAGGCTGTGCGAGGGCAATTAATGTAAGTTTGATGAACATGAAAGAGAACGGGATTTCCTAAATCAATTATGCATTCAACTCAAAATGCACTTCATACTGAAAGTGCGCACTCGATAAGGACGGTGTGGGCAATTTCGAAACACAACTGGTCGCTGTAAGGGGGGGAGAATTCAGGGTGTGACAATGTTTTACTGTAACCAATGAAAAGATTGCCAAGTTATAAACCTGTGCAACTGCATTAAAGAAAACTTGAGCTGTAATACTTGTATCATCAAACTAACACCATTAGTCTCTCGCAGCTAATTTCCCAGTCTCTTTCCACTAAGGAGACTGAGGCGAGAGACTTGCTGACAGCTTGAAAAGCAGCCAGTCGGTTGCACAAGCACAACCCAGGAAGTCAGAAAGCGGACGTACAGGTCCTCCCCAAACAGGAAGCCGAAACGTACTAGCTGAAGAAAGAAAAAGAAAATAAAAAAATAATGTTGTTATTGAGGGTAAACACGCACTGAGGCTTAATCTCCACATGCGCTCTAAGCATTTGGTGTTTGGCCCTGCTGACGTCAAAAGCAGACCTGGCAGGAGCCAAAAGACGTGTGGCCGAGTGGTGCTAATGTCCTGAGAAAAACACGATGGCGGCTGCGTGCGTGCACGCTCGGTGAACGCAAGCGCTTGGTCAGCCAATAGCACTTTGAAAACTCACCTACAAAATGTCTCGCAGAGCAGCGCATGCGCTGACTCAGCGAGACCTAAAAAGACCTGTAAACTGTAAAAGATGGCCAGTTAATAACTCAAAAAAAGTTTTTGACCAGTTATGGAGGAAAGGTATTCCTCCAATTTGGGACCTTGATGCAGATGCACCTCGGGCATGTGAGGACTGTTTTTTTAAATCCACGAAAGACATAAAATTATCATGGTTCTACAATTGTTGGCGGCAAACACGTTAATGCATTGTTGCCATGGCCCAATCCAACTCCAGGACAGAGGTTCTCAAGGTACAGATGAAATTAAGGTCGAACTCAAAGGACAACTATTTCATATCAAAACATCAGGAGCTTGTGGCATACCAAATCGTGACCTGTAAGATAAGGTCTCATATTAATACAATACAAATGTGTAATGAAAGCATGTTACCCCCACAGCCATTCAGAAAATGAAAGGGCTTGCTCTTCAACTTAAACCCATGTGCTTAATACATGAGCAAATTATTGTCACATTAGTAGGAATGTATAGTAGTAGTATCTTGCTTTTGGTGCATTACTGTGAAGCATTTATCAGATTTTTTCGAAAAAGGAAATTCATTAAATTGCTAAAATTATGTCTTTTGGAAGTGCTGCCAATTATGATGTACAAAGGGGATGATGGACGGAGCATTTGAGCAAATCAGACACTCCCCCCAGTCAACTGATCTGGGTTTAATGCATCAACATTCTTTAGCTCACTCCACCACCCCAGTTCTGACATGGCCATATGCAAATCAGTCTGACCCTGTGCCTCATGGGAACAGTCCAGCCCGAACTGCCAAACCAGGTCTTCCCTGGACCGGAAACAAGCATCCTGGGACCGGTTTCGGGTTCATAAACCTCATCAGCCAGGCTATCTTGAATCCAGTGGCAGAATAAGTAAGGACCCACGTCTGGGCATACCCTGCCAACTAGGGCGAACAAAGTGATACCAAAGGGGATGATGGACGGAGCGTTTGAGCAAATCAAACACTCACCCCCAGTCAACTGATCTGGGTTTAATCCATCAACATTCTTTAGCTCACTTGCATATGGCCATGTCTGAACTGGGGTGGCGGAGTGAGCTAAAGAATGATGATAGATTAAACCCAGATCAGTTGACTGGGGGTGAGTTCTTGCAATGTTCAACACTCCGTCAATCATCCCCTTTGGTTTTGCTTTGTTCGCCCTAAGTTGGCAGGGTATGCCCATACGTGGGTCCCTTGCTCACTTTGCCACTGGATTCAAGCTAGCCTGGCTGATGACGGCTGATTAGCCAGAAACCGGTCCCAGGATGCTTGTTTCCGGTCCAGGGAAGACATGGCTTGGCAGTTCGGGCTGGACTGGCCCTATGAGGTACAAGGTCAGACTGATTTGCATATGGTCATGTCTGAACTGGGGTGGCGGAGTGAGTTAAGAATGATGATGGATTAAACCCAGATCAGTTAACTGGGGTGAGTGCTTGTAAATGTTCAACACTCCGTCCATCATCCCCTTTGGTTTTGCTTATTTATGATGAACAAGCATTGGCATAGTCAACAGGCCTGGCTTTAAAATGACAAGAAAAGCAAACACTGGAAAGAAAAAATGTATTTCTATGCAATAGTGCATTAAAAGTAAGACTTTGAGGCTTTGCAAAAACTATATAGTAGCAGTGGGGTGGAGGGATGATAATATGAACAGTGTTAATGGTGGTGGTGTAGTATTGATTGTGCTATATACAGTAGTATTTGTGGGGTTGTGGTGTCACTGGTGGTACGATCACTGGAGTATTGGCAGTGGCGTGGTATTGATGGTGATGTGACATTGTTAGTGTGGAACTGATGTTGGTATTGGTGATTTTGGTGGTGTTATGGTATTCTAGTGATGGAATTAATGGGTTTACTATTGGTGTGGCAGTGGTGGTGAAGAAAAATTTTAATATCATTAGTGGTGCCATTACTGGTGGTATTGTAGTGGTGTATTGGTGGTGAGGTGGCATTGATGATGGTAGTTTACTACTTGTGGTGGTATGGTTAGTGATATTGGAGGTGTAGTGGCGGTATTGTTGGAGTGTTACTGCTATTTGTAGTGGTGCTGCCGACAGTGATGTGTATTGCATGTTTGAGAAAGTATTTAATGTGACCGAATGTTTGATGATGGGCTGTACTTTTTAGATTTAAAATAACTCAACATGCTTTACAGAGAAGCACTCCACAAGAGGAAGGATGAGAGACTAAACAGCCAAAAGCATAAGGTAGGAATAAATACTCCTATGGGTGGAGCCAAAGACCATTCTATGTATATTTTTAAGAATTGGTAACAAAACAACTGCAAAACAGCTAAACTGGAATGTAGACCGACCTAAAGAACACATGTTCCGATTACAGGTTTCTGGCTTTGGTGCAGCGATGAAATGTAAAGGCAGTACAATAGTGATGCTGACTCTAGTTTCTTGAGATGAAAATAGGTGTACATAGAAAGACTGGTGTTTGAAGAGGACCGTTTGTCTACTTGCATTACACAAGAGGAACAGAAGTGTGCTGCATAACTATCTGAATGAGGACACAGAGCCCATGCTCCCTAGACCTCCTGAGAGATCCGATCACAGAGGATTCTCACCAGTGAGAGGTGGTGCAGGAAACTGTGTGACGATGGTAACAGGTGTAACGTTTTCCTTGAATACTATATTCCACTCACACAACCATATTACATATTTTGCCTAACTGGACTGAGCTACTGTGCTATGCATCCTTCGCGGCCTTCCTTCTGAAGTCACAGATATTACTTTATATTATCAACCCTACCTGCATGCTGATCAAGGATGTAGTAACTCAAGTGAAGCTAGTGACTATGTTAAATCGCTTTATCGTTTATAACTGTAATGTAGCTTATTAGTTATATAAAAATCAATAAAATACATTTTGAAGGGATTGGTCATGAGGAATGTCCATAATTATACTTCCGAAGGTCATGCAACAAGTTTGATAACTAAAAAAAATACAAAGTTTTCATGTTATATTTATTATGTTTGAATTTTACATCAAACCATTTAAGGCAGGGGTCTTCAAACTGTTGGACCTGCCCCCCCAGGGGGGCCGTGGAGCGATGCAAAGGGGGTCGCACCTTCCCAGTCACACTTCTGCCCAGGCCCAAGGGCTTCAGCCCCCCCTCTTCCCCCGTCCTGTGTCTCACTCTCAGCCCGGGCTGCTGCAGTGCAACTCGAGCTGCTGGGGGCTCGGCTGGGCAGTGTCTGGAGTCTTATTCCAGCACACTGAGTTTTTCACAGGTCTTTAAAGACCATTTGCATATTTATATGCCTTTGTTAACTGGTTACAGAGGCTTAGTTTTTTCCTGGCTCCAGTACCTCCTGGGTCCCCACTCTGCCTATTCCTTACATTTGTATTTTACAATTACTGCTGTAGTGTGAGAATGCATTTCATGAAAAGGAATATAAAGTTGAGTTGCCAAAAGAAAAATGCCTGCCGTGTTTTGTTTAAAGAGCCTGCAAATACCTTCTCTTGACACTAAATAGACTTATAAATAAAAAAGTATGTATGCATTCATTATGTGACTTTTCTTTCTTTGTTATCTTTAATTATCTGTCATGGATCATTGAAGCAGCCCTAGAACACAATTAAAAGTGCTTTCTATTTATATTTGCTGTTCGAAGTATGCACAGATAAGTGCTCAAAATACAGCTTTAGGGGACTGCTTATTTTTGCACTGACTGGGTCATCAAAATACTCTGCTGGCAAAACTAACAACAGGACTGTAAGTTTGTTACTGGATCAGCACATTATTTATTTCCTCCTCCCTCGATCCCCGATTAATGCCGCAATAGTTTAACATAGATCTTAAACACTACTCCGCCGTCAATAACAAGCTGAGTTACTTCAAGTGTCTGTGAATGCACCCTGCATTCAGACAACTCATTCCTCATTCTCACCCTTCACTTTCACGCTCACCCTGCACTCACAGCGATTACAATGCACTCACACTGATCACCATGCACTCACACCATTCACCCGCTCACTCTGCACTCACAGTGATCACTCTGCACTCACAATGCACTTGCGCTGTTCACCCTATACCTCACCCTGCAGTCACATGAGTACACTACTCATCCTGCACTCATGTGACACTCACCTGTCCCCCTCACTGCTCAATATGCAACTCACTCAAACAAGCCCATCAGTAATCAAACATTCATTTGTCGCATTCTGAACTTGCATCCGCACCCAAATTCATACGCCACCTCACTCACCCTGCATTCACTCCTCTTACCCTACTCTCACACTGTTGCATCGCTCACGGTGCACTCACATGGGCACTTTTGTCACCCACACAGTGCAGAGGGTTAATGTGCCTGCTACAAAGAATATGTACCATGCAGATCCCAGAAATGAGCGTGAGTAAACTACGAGTAGCACTATAAAAAAATGAAATGTTTGTCAGAAAGGAGCTATAGAGAGATGAGGTGCATTGTTGGTGAGTGGCAGTGAAGGAATTCATGGAGAAGGAGGAAAAGGGGGTGGGACACCAAAAAAGACTGTTGCACTGTGTGCGACCAGCCCTGGCTGGGAGTGTTAGCCCCCCCTCCCCATCGAAGCTCTGGTCTAGTGACTCCCCTGTTTCTGCCTATTATCATTATTTACACTTGTAGTACACTACTGTTACCAAAAGATGTCCTGGGCTAATACCCATCTGCTGCCTGAAGGCAAATGAGAAACACACAGAAGGAGAAGGAGAACCAGCCAAATGGGGTAACCTACAGAGCATAGAGAAAGGTTTTTATATCTTCCTAAAATATAATAGATTTTTGGTGGAGCAAAGCAAAGGAGGGTGCAAGTTCCATAACTGCGCGGCCTGCACCAAAACAGCGAGACAGACATCTCACAGGGGTGGTAGATGAGCCAGAGCTAGAAAATTAATGTAAGTAAGGCCAAGTTAAGCTGTAAAGAAATAACTTTCCAAGTTGAAATATTTCCTTCAGAGAAGTGTGAAAATTTAACAGGGTTGATGTATTGAGCAAGAAAGTTCATCTAGGAATGTGCAAAACTAAAATATGGTTAATGGTTTACTTTGGTGGCCAAAGGTTGGTGGAAAAAACAACAAGGGAACAAGTAATGGGAGAGCCATCTGACAAGTCTTAGTAAACAACGAAGTCACCTCTGGTGGTCATTAGGTAACCAGTCATGTACATGGAGAAGATTGCCATGGATGTGAACTGTGAAACCAAAACACAATTTTGGGATAAATTAACTATTTCAGTAAAATCTCAAAAGAGGTAGGCGAGAATTATAGTACGGAAATATAAGGCAAATTATTATGGTGTCCAATTTGCCAGTTTATGTTCAGTATATTTTTTGGAAAGAGGTAGGTGTAAAAAAATAAATTACTTACAAAAACAAAAAAGGAGTATCCACTCAAAAACAGAGAGAACGTAAAAATGCGTTCCTCTGGATAGGGGCTAGGGTGCTCAGTTCAGCACCATGTGCCTCAGCCTGTTTTCGGATAATGCATATCCTTATAGAAGACCCCTCACTCACCAACCTAGTTGGTGACATGCTTCATCATCGGGGTCCCACCCCATAAGCCGAATGCCTATAGGGTGTGCTGCGACACCTGATTACAGTGGAGCTGGTTCGTTTTTTTCTTTTATATGTACAAGGCGATCAAACAAGTGGTTTAAAAAAGGGCCAACACTACTCACTGCAAGTAATTTATTCTTGAGTGCTTGAACCCTTAATTAAAAACGTGTTGCACCTATGCCTAATTAGGTAGGCTTCGGTGGTATAATTAGTGTTTGATAAAAATAGCTAAGTGTGCTATGTGAAGTGTGGTAAATACTATAAATTTAAAAGGGTCTACATGTTTCAACCATCAAATTATTCATTGGTTTTCGTCAGGACCATGTGACTGAACTGGGTGGTCCACACACGCTAAGGTGCGTCCTGCCCTAGTCCAGATTGGAGTGCACAAATTGTGGACTTGTGTAAAATAAGTGCTTATTCTTTTGTTCAAAGAAAAAACCTGTAAAAACAGGGAAACAAAAAACAAACAGGACGGGGTCACAAACTAGGGTAGACAATACATATACGTCACATTTAACATATATAGCCATACCAAGTCAATAGTAGATGATAATCCTGAGTTGGAACAGAGGGATTCATCTATTTTATTTACATGGCTACAGTGCTATGATAGGACTGTGGCTGGTCGCTACTCAAATAATGCCAAAGAAGTGGTGTCGACCTAGTTCTGGCATTTTTGTGAATGGCTGGTGAAAAATAATCGGCGTGCTATGAGTGAGTGATCTCTACTTGTGATCACAAAGTGAACGGCTGCTGGAATATGTGGGCAGTCGTGACGTCGCTTTTGGTGAATTGCGACTGGTATTGTTTTTAGCTTACGCTTCTTTGCGGTTTTGCCGCTTCATGGGCACCTGCACTTCCAAGACGGCAAGAGTCCGTCTCCTTAAAATCGTTATATAGAAAAGAGGAAGAAAAAGAAAGGAAAGATATGCCCGGTTATAGTTGTTCTGATCAATTGAATTTGTAGCCTTGCCCGCCGGCTTATCAATTCAGAAATACGAGGAACCTCTTGTTCCCGCATTAAAAAGGTTGCGCATCACTTACTTGCTGCTTCTGTTCATCAGGCGGTAAACCTACTTGGTTCCGGCTGGTGGTGCCCCGAAGAGTAACCGGTGCTCGCTGTGGCTACCGGTAAAGTATCGTTTGGAGCGCTTCCTGGTTGGGCGTGGCCGTATCACGTGGGGTAGTCACGCGACTCCGCCATTGGCCAACCAGGGAGCTCCGAGGGCGGCGCTTTTGGTTGGCGTCATCTGTTTCTGGCAGACGTAGTCAGAGAGAGTTTTTTTTTTTTTTTTTTTTTTTTCTTTGAACAAAAGAATAAGCACTTATTTTACACGAGTCCACAATTTGTGCACTCCAATCTGGACTAGGGCAGGACGCACCTTAGCGTGTGTGGACCACCCAGTTCAGTCACATGGTCCTGACGAAAACCAATGAATAATTTGATGGTTGAAACATGTAGACCCTTTTAAATTTATAGTATTTACCACACTTCACATAGCACACTTAGCTATTTTTATCAAACACTAATTATACCACCGAAGCCTACCTAATTAGGCATAGGTGCAACACGTTTTTAATTAAGGGTTCAAGCACTCAAGAATAAATTACTTGCAGTGAGTAGTGTTGGCCCTTTTTTAAACCACTTGTTTGATCGCCTTGTACATATAAAAGAAAAAAACGAACCAGCTCCACTGTAATCAGGTGTCGCAGCACACCCTATAGGCATTCGGCTTATGGGGTGGGACCCCGATGATGAAGCATGTCACCAACTAGGTTGGTGAGTGAGGGGTCTTCTATAAGGATATGCATTATCCGAAAACAGGCTGAGGCACATGGTGCTGAACTGAGCACCCTAGCCCCTATCCAGAGGAACGCATTTTTACGTTCTCTCTGTTTTTGAGTGGATACTCCTTTTTTGTTTTTGTAAGTAATTCTGGGGACCAGGAGTTCTCAAACTCACATTGATAAAGTGTAAAATCCCTTACTCTCTCGCTTTGTTATTTAAGATTTAGGCAGCGCACAGCTGCGAGAGTGTTTAACACAATAGATACCATATCACTACACAGGCAATCTCTATTGTAAACATGGCCAAGAACCAGGGCCTGTCATATACTTCGGCTGAAATTGATGAAATTATGAGTGATCTATCAGTGTTCGCGGATGTGAACATAGCACAAAGCATTTCCACGACAAAAGATTGGGATAACCTGACGGAACTGAAGAAAAACAGAATCAGAACCATCCTACATGGAACCATACTCAAACAATATTTAACTAATAACATGGCACCCAAGGGGTTATTGGTTTCTAATGCACCACGTATTTTTCTTGAGGATGAAGCATTTCGGAAAGACTGGGCAGCCATAGCGTGGCATTGCACGCATGATTGGATAGTCCTAATCCTAAAGACAGCCATAAGACTCTCTGAAAAAATTCAGGTGGATATCCAACTGGCGGAAGGAACTATGAAAACCACCATCACGGGTTTTAAGAAAAAGCTGGACGAACTAAACAAGGAGATGACAGAGTATAAAGAGAACCTGTCACAACAGAAAGTACAAAAATTTCAGAAAGACTTGAAAAGATTCTCCATGACAAAGGCTTACCCATACTCGGATCCTGAGTATGTACCGCCGTCAAAAGGAGATGATAATTCTGACGCTTCCAGCAATGCTTCTAGCAATACCTCCAACACCAGTACTAACTCGAGTGGCGGAGGCACTAAACAACAACGAGGGCGAGGACGGGGTAGAGGACAAGGCAACTGGCCACCCATGAACCCAGTACCGATGCAAGGGTATATTGATCCCTACTACAACCCACAAAATATGGGAATGTATGGCTGGCAACCACCGTTCCAGCAACCTTTCTTCCAACCGAATGCCTACAGACCGCCTTTTTTATACCGGGGCGGGAGAGGACGGGGAAGAAGAAAAACCCAGAATCAAGGGGGCCAAGTACATTGGGCACCGGAAGATCCGAATGCGAGCAAGAACAGGAACAACCCCCAACAAGCAGGCCCAAGCAGTCGGAAAACTTGATAACAAACCTGTCAAGCAGACAATTGAGTATGGCTGAAAACTCAGTACTGAACAAAGGCTTGGGGTACGTACCCACTGCCAACCTTGATAAATTCAGGCTGCACTGTGAACTGTCGTCTTTCTTTCGTAAATTACGATTAAAAGCCTTTTTTGAGAAAAAAACTAACAATGAAGAAAACCTGGACATGAACGAAACTGGACTTAGGATTAAGTCCACGTTCTTACCACCACCACACTTGATTCCAGTGGAAATTTCCACATTTGAGCAGGCCGTCTTTAATGAGATTGAGACTACTACCCCAAAAAAACCCTTTATGAACTTAACCAGAAAAGAAAGGAGTGCCCTTGACAACCTGAGAGACTGTGACACTATTGTGATAAAGCCTGCAGACAAGGGCGGAGGTATTGTGGTGCAAGATCGCACAGCCTATCAAAAAGAATGTCTCCGACTACTAGCAGACCAAACCAGCTACCGCAGACTACCAGTGGACCCAACAGAAGATCTGGAAAGCGAGATAAAATCGCTAGTGGAACATGGTGAGTCGGAAGGCTTTATATCTAAACAAGAGGCTGATTTCTTGTGCGGGAGTGAGAAAAAGATTCCGTATTTTTACACCCTCCCCAAGATACACAAGAACAAGACACCACCACCTGGCAGACCTATTGTGTCTGGCATAGGGTCGGTATTGGAACCCCTTTCACAATTCTGTGATGTATTTTTCAAGAAAATGGTACAAAAAACAAGCACCTACCTCCAAGATACAAAAAGTTTGCTTCAAATTTTGGATCAACTCACTGTTGCGAATGACACTATACTGGTGAGTTTCGATATAGAAAGCCTGTACACCAGTATTCCCCAAGACGCAACACTGGATGTACTAGGTCGAGCCCTTGCAAAAGAAGAGTGGACGTCGAGAACCCCTAGAGAGTTTGTTCTAGAATGTGCCAGACTGGCTCTCAAAAGAAATTATTTTGAGTTTGAAGGCCAGATCTTCCTACAAACGGGTGGGACATCCATGGGCAGTTCTTTTGCTCCAAGCATAGCGGGATTGTACGTTTACGATTTCGAGGAGAAGTACATCCTTGGTCAAACAAACCCCTATAGCTCAAACATCCTAATATGGCGCAGATATATTGACGATGTGCTGACCATATGGAAAGGCACTGAGGACTCTTTGAATTCCTTCTTCAATTGGATAAATACTTGTGATGAACATCTACGCTTCACTTTTGAAAAAAGTCCCAGATACACTTGTGTTTTCTTGATATAAACAATCACAAAAAACAGATGGTAAAACTAACAACTGTGGACCCATCATAAGCCAACTGCAAAGAATAACCTGCTACGCTTCGATAGCTTCCACCCGAGACCTTTGCGTGAAAACCTACCCTATGGGCAATATTTGAGGCTTCGTAGGAACTGCAGTGAACTCACTGATTACAAGAACCAGGCAGAGGATCTCACAAAAAAAACTGGAGAACCGGGGATACCCAAAAAAAGATTCTCCAAAAGAGCCAAAAACGTGCGCGGAACCAAACCACGTTCCGGTCTCTTAGAACATACAAACAAAGCAGCTGGAGAAATACCCTTGACATGTGTTACTACCTATAACACCATTTTCCAATGACGT